>NW_005187636.1:783991-826556 GCF_000239375.1 Pundamilia nyererei | reverse complement strand
TATATATATATATCACTGCAATAGATGTGTTATCAAAATACTGGGGCACTTTTCATCTCCGTCATGTTAAGAAGTCTGTCTGGAAGATGTTCTAACAGTTGACAGGCTTCTGATAAACAGCCCATAGCCTCTGAAGCAATGATATTCAATTTGAATAATGGAACAGTGCTTCACTGGGCGGCAGAATTCATTTTGACAAGTAGATATGATATAGGGCGGGTTCTGAGGTCTCTTTGAAATCCTTTTGCCACAGTCACTCATGGTAGTTGAAAGCCCTCTTTAGAACAGAGGGAGTTAAATAAGAGAGACAGGGAAGGAGAAAGAGGTGACTGCCGTTGAAAGTGACTTACGATCATAAATTGCATTTCCACTGGGTCATCTGCTCATCATTTACCACCTGTGGGGAATGCTCCTGCTTGATGATCTAATCACCCTCTTCTCAGTAAATATAAAGGTCTGAGAGACAGAAGACTAGGTTGTTGTAAAATGTGCAAGAATTATAATGCTCTTCTGCGTGTGAACACAAAAGGCATGGCCTCATTTGTATTCAAACTAGCCTCTGTATTTCAGACACCCTTTGGACACAACTGTCTGCCTCAGTCGGTTGCACGCAGACCCCACCTCCCACAGCTGAGCCTTTCTACAGTTTGTGGATGATATTGCTGCGTACCGCCGCCTCCAGCTTCGACTGCCTCCCCTGTGCTTGTTCTCCAAATTCCCACCCTTGTTAATGAGAATTAATGGCTAGTGGTCTTGTGCAAGTGTATGGACGTGCGTGAGGTGGCTTCTAAACACTGTTTTGACAAGGCTGGCTAACCTGACCTCCCAGACAATGCCGCAGAGCACAAGAGCAAAGCGCCGCCCTATGTTCAGCCATAATTATCATGCTGAGAATCCTGTCAGACATTTCATATAATCGCTTCACCCTAAGGAAACTTGACTGTCCCTTTGTGGCCTACAGCTTAATCAAGACCATGTAAACATGGCTTTGGTGTGTAGCTCCCTTTTCATCCCACTTGTGATTGTCTCTCTCCACTACTGTTATGCCAGTATTGCCTTCGAAGTGATTGTGCGAGAAAGACTGTTTCAGTATGTCGGAGCTATCTGACAGGGATTAGTTCCATCATAAATCATACTTATTACACACTTGTGCTCCAGGTTGTTCAGGAGAATTTCATGTTTTTGTACCTGCTTGCAAATCCTTGCTCAACATAGACTGACATTTGTTAGAATATCCCTTGTACTTGTCCGGCACTGACGCAGCAGTGTCATCTAAGTCATACTTGGCATAATCTTTTTTGTCTTTTCAGAGCGGTCACGTTCCTCTGCCAATTGCCATGCAATTATGCAAATCACAATCCCATGACACATTGAGAGTGGTGTAGGAGACAGGGGAAGGGGGGACTTCTATCTGTGCTCTCCCTAATGAGATTGATGTCCCAGCATCTATCAGTGTGGGAACTGCCAGAGTAGAAGCCCAGCACGCAGGGACAGAGCACATAACTCACAATCTCATAGGCACACACCACAGAGAAGGGCAAGCTCGGATTTAGTTACAATTTCTCTCTTTCTGTCAAGGCTAACTCTATTTCTTGCTGTCTCTTTCTGTCTCATCACTCTTATCTTGCTCTCTTTTGCACAAATGCACACCTACACACACACACGCGCGCACACACTGTCTAATATAATTCTGTTCCTGTCTTCTATAAAAGCGCCCCATTTACACATCCTGCAGGCAACACAAAGGAAATTTGCAATGAAAAGTTTACCTGGAAAATGTCAGGTGCGTTTCAGGATGGATTTATCACTGCAGTGAAAAGAATTGGTTGTTTGCGGGGAGACTTGGGCAAACTTTAGGCATTTTGCAATAACTAGGTGTTTATTGGCTTTGTAAACAGAGCAGTGGTTTTGCAAGTTGTGTGTCTCTGTTTGTGTGTGCGCGTGTGATTTGTTGGAGTTTGCGCTCAAACTGTGAGTTCTTAGTGTTCATGTAATTACTAGCAGTAAGTGATGTGCTGTCAGACATGTTGTCACTGTGCGAGTATTGTTATGATGGTGACAGATGGCAATTTATGAGCAAGCGTTTCGGTGTCTCTTCCTATACTGGGCTCATTTTCGCATACACGTACAATTCCGTCTCACAAACTTTTGAACTACAGAGGCTTGCTGCATTCATGTGTAACTGACGCCACTGTGACTTCATTTACAGTTTAAAAGATGAAAAGACATCCAATTACTTTTAAACTGAAACTGTTTCCAGCAGGTAAACAGAAGCAATTAAGTGAATTTTGACACTTTTTTGCCTTCTGTAGAGCACCAGGCAAAATTTTAAATGAACTAATCACATTGGAATCTGTTTATTTTGATGTGTTTAAACTAATATTCTTTAGAAATCAGGCCTTTTCCCAGCTGAAATGTAAATATGTTAGTTTTCAGTTGTTCATTTAGCCACTTCTGAAGCTTTTGCTGTCTGTACATGTGTTCTGTCCGAACATTTTTGTGTGTGGAATTGAAAGCATGGTGTAAAGAATGTGTTCACACCCCAAACATTTAGTGCAATAATTTTACTGAGCGTACTTGTGATATTAGATCATTAATGATTACCTTCTGTCTACGTCTCCTTTAGGTTCCACAGCAGAGGAGCCTGGCAGGGGAATGTGGGGGTTTACTCGAGATCCAACTCAGTTGCAGGGCAACATACTTAAGACAGCACTTAGAAAAAGCCCCCAGGGCTTTGGATTCACCATTATTGGCGGAGACCGACCTGACGAGTTCCTCCAGGTCAAAAACGTCCTGCCAGATGGGCCTGCAGCACATGACAAGAAGATTGCCTCAGGTAGCATTCCCCACAGACATAATGTTTTTTAAGTATCTGGTTCGCATGCTGTTTTAACAGTTGGAGACCACCCTGCTGTAATTTGTTTCCATAATGCAAGGTAATACAATTGTTTAAAAGCAAAGTCAACAAAATCCAGTGTCACATTCACGTGTACACGGGTAACTGTGCATGGCATTTATCTTTATTCACGCAGTAACACTTAAGCTGGGCATTAGCATACATTCTGTACATAATACAGCTTAATGTGCCCTTTGTGTACACACAAATAAACACATTCGGAGGCAAAAAACCGAACAGGCACTTCACTCTGAATATCACATTGCTTGATCAAGCAAAGACAAATGTTTATAGGCAGTGTTCAGTGGAGCAGCTCGAAAAATAGAGAAGTCATCAATAAACCCGTGTGTAGTTTATAGTAGAGGCTCACATTTTATACGCACTCGTATATTAAAAATGTAATTAGCCTGCATTCAGGCTGCGTGGCTGCAGGTTGACATGCTTATGTAAAAACAGGGGATGTATATGAGTCTGCCATGTAGTGTGTTTTGCAAGTGGCACAGTAAGTTCTTTATTGTTGCATGTTCTAGTTCTGTGATCACATGCGTGGTGACTGTATTAATTTGAAGTATGTTACTGTGTAATGCCTTAAGATTCACATTACCGTAGTATTGATTGCCGAGCCATTGCGGCTGCTGAGAATCAACTTAAGAGTGGAGCAAAGAGAATAATTATTTTCAGTGTTTCATTTCCCTTGAGAAGGAGGGTAATTGACTATAACAAAAGATGAATGTAATTAATTTCATTGGGTTTTAATTGCAAGCAGTAGACTGTAACATCTTCAAGTAGGGTTTTTTTTTTTTCATTTCTGAGTATTGGCCTATGGCATTTATTTATGCTAAAGGTTGAGTGTTTGAACTTTGTGAGAAAATATATTTCGCTTAGCTTTTTGGATATGTAGCTGTTGAACTAATCGTATGAGCGACATGTAGTTGGTCTGAACAAGCAACAAACTGGAATATGAAGCTCACTCACGAGAGTGAAAACGTAGCCTTTGTTTTTTCTTTGGTAAAGTATCGATTGTGTGGGTGGGCAATCCACCTCTGGGCATCTAGCCACCTAGCTAGTCAGCAATTCAGCTGCTTATCCAGACCTATATCTGGGGCAGGCCAGGGGTGATTAGAGTCTATCCTTTACAGTACATGGAGATAAAAGGAGGAAAAAGAAAACACGTCAATGACCTCGTTTTATTTTCTGTTCTCGCACACTCCCTCCTCCCCCGTTAACATGTTTGAATTTTTTAAGATATAGGAGTCTACTTATGTAATCCAATTGCATAATTGCGCTTTTCACCATGTCTTTTTAATGGTGTATTGTTGTAATAGTACTTTTCAAAATTTCCTTTGGCATGGTGATGAATACAGAAATTTAAATTTTGTCCAATTTATTCATGTCACAAATGTGTAAAAGCTTTTTGTTCTTCTTTAGGTGACGTAATTGTGGACATTAATGGGACATGCGTGCTGGGAAAGACTCATGCTGATGTCGTGCAGATGTTCCAGTCTATCCCAGTCAATCAGTATGTGGACATGGTCCTGTGTCGGGGCTACCCTCTGCCAGAGGACACCAGCAATAGTGAGGAGGCATCGAGCAACCTCAGTGCCTCTAAGGACACTTCTCCTTCCCCTTCGACACCACAAGACCTCAATTATGCTGTCAACGATGGAGCAACCCTGTCTCGGCAGACTGCGTCAGTGCCACCTATGACCAACGGAGGACGCCACCACCATCCTCATTCCCATCAACACCACCACCTTCCACATGCCCTTAATCAAGAAGGGCCTGACCCTACTCTATTACAGCCGGAGCTGGTGAGTGTGCCCTTGGTGAAAGGCCCGGGAGGTTTTGGCTTTGCTATAGCGGATTGCCCCCTGGGACAAAAGGTAAAGATGATCCTGGACGCCCAGTGGTGCCGCGGCTTGTTGAAGGGTGATGTTATCAAGGAGATCAACAGACAGAATGTCCAAACTTTGAGCCACTCGCAGGTGGTCGACATCCTCAAAGACCTGCCTGTGGGCAGTGAGGTCAACGTGCTGGTGCTTAGAGGAGGTGAGTCAGCAATGATGAAAGTTCACTTTGCTGCTATTGTACTATTGTACACTTCTGCTGCAGGTAAGCCTGCAACACTGACATTATAGAAGGATATCACAGGTGGTGAGTTTACAGTACGTATGTTGTGACATCGCTGATGTCTATATTAATCTGCTGTTTACACAAAATACAGGCGTTAGTGCTATTTAGACCCACGTTTCTGAAGTTACTTTAATCCTCACTCACCTTTACGCCACCTGTTCTATTTCTTTACTTTCTTTTGGCCAAAAGAAAACACAGAGCGTAACAACAGAGGTGAACAGTCTGCTTCCATTTGTAAATAATTTCCTGCGAGAAAGTGAGACATTGTCAAAGATATTTCAACTGTAGAAGAGGTGAGATTTAATGTAATGCACAATGTTTTAATTTAAAAATAACAGCACGCATTGTGGTGTTCAGTAGGTGTTGCTTGAATACACAGACTCTCCCAATGTTAAATAAAGCAATTTCACGCTCTGGTCTACACCAGCTCTGCATCATCCACCATGCACTTTCCCAAACAGGGAGGAAGTCATGCTTAGTCACATGATGAGCTATGCTAGGAAGGTGCAAATAGATGGCAGTTTTGGTGATTCACTTGCTGCCTGGAGAGAAAGTGAGAGGGGAGGTAGGAGTGATGGAGCACAGTGAATAATGATTGCCCTTCTTCTTACTTCATGCTTTCACAGATTTGAAGGGCTTGTTCCTTTATGCCTTTACTGCAGTGCAGTAGCCTAGATTCAAGAGATCAGTGTTGCACCCACATATCAGATGTGCACAGCTGGGGTCTACGTTGAGCTCCAGGGGGTTGTAGTTTGTGTGTATGCTGCTGTGCCAGCCTGATATGCATTTTTTAATTGCAGTGCATATGGAGGATTTGTGTGTTAATGTTAAAAAAAAAAGCAGATCATAGCTTTCCAGGACTAAAAGGAGTAGTGCCGCAGGGCTTCCCTCAGGTCACCCATGGACTGGGATTAGGGTAGGCTTTACTCCCAGCCGGGGGCTAGAACTACCTTCTAATGACAGCAGAGCAGCGAGAAATGAAACAGGAAATTATTTGGCCTTGCTCCCTATACTGGATTTAAATCTGGAAATGAGACAAAGTGCCCTTCCCCATGGGTTGTGTTCTGAACTCAGTATCTGAAATATGATATGATCAGAGATTGTGAAAATGGAGATATTGCCAGTGAATTTTTACATAATATTGGAAATGGGGGTGGGGGGGGGGACTAAATGTTTTTTTTATTAAATCGATGCCAGTAATTGTCTTTGTAATAAATTGATTTGATGAAAATTCAAATCTGAAAAGCTTCAGTGTTTATGCTGCTCTAGTAATGTAGCTAACAGCTGGCAGGTTTAAACCACAGAAATGCATGTTTTCCCATGGCTTAAGGTCATCTGTCTCTCATCCCATAAACCGTTCATGCAACTGGAGTCTACTGCCCCCTACTGGTTTACTTACACTCTGGTTCACATTCTGCTCTGTGACCATGACCATGTCAGAGAGAACAAAAACAAAAGCCAAATCTGAAACCTATGAGCAAGTTCACCGTGTGAGTCGGTGGAGAAGAAGGTGCAGATTCTGTATAAGAACCGAGAGAGGGTTTAGTCTTGACATTCAACCACTTCAGGCCAAAAGTTCAAATCTGTAGTAGAGTGAAGAAAATGCAAAATGCAACTCGTCCTTAAATAATTTAATCTGATGTAAGCAGATGTTGGCAGATGTTTGCTGTTGTGTTGTTAATGACGTCACTTTAATTCCCACTTCTGTCTCTCTGCTCACAGGTCAGACGTCTCCAGTGAAGTCACTGAAACCAGTAAGTTTTCTGTCAGTTCAAATCCATTTTGTATGATGAAAAAAAATAGACTCTGCTGCTAAAACTGCTGATGAATTATTAAACCAGAAAACTTTTGTCTTGGTTACCCGCAAGCCCCAGCGTGTAAACGTGTGCATGCTGTAGTAGCTGCTGTTAGAAGCATCATTCAGGGAGCCCACATTAGCCAGGCTGTTATTTCTGGAACTGCATGTGGGTAAATATGCTGGCTTCTGGCAAACGGCAACTTAGCATCCCTCTGTGTATGGGTGTTTAAGATGATATGCCATGTTCAACAGCTTGTTCCTCTGCTACTCCTCCATGATGCACTCTTAAAATAGAGAGTGTTGGGGCACCGACAGGCTTACTCATACTGTTTTATTTGTTCAATGCATAATTATTCAGATCTGTATGGATGTACTATTTTATTTTCTTTCATTTTATGCCGGTGGAGTAGTTTGTCACTCTGGACAAGCTTTAATGATTTTTTCCCTCCATTAGCTACCTTCCTACTTTAGACATAAATCATTGCTATAGTATAGAATACCTTTTATTAAATAACCTGCAGACATAATACAATGATGCTGAACACATTGGCAAAAAACATGTAATATATAATCCATTAGTTTAATGGATGATTGCCTTATAATGAGCTCGTGCTTTACCATCTTGTATATCACGTTGCTTGTCTCTATGTTGCAGTGCACAGGTCCCATGTCTCACGGAGTAGCCCAGCCTACTTCACACCAGGCACCTCATTCGGTGCCCCAACAAATGGTCCATCCGTTCCCTCAGCCCACGATGCAGCAGCAGAGGCAGGAGATGATCAGCAGCACAGAGACCCTAAGTCAGCCTGAGGCATCCCCCAATGCATCAACGTTCTCCTCCAGCACCCTGCGCTCAGCTTCACCCAAACCAGATGCATCTGAGCTCTACCTCAAGTCCAAGGCCATTCTAGACAGCAAGCGTAAGTACAAGAGTACTTATACTTACACAGTTTACAGTAGTAAACTTTACTACAGATGCAAAGTTTTATTTAATTCATTCATGTTTTTTAACGTATTTTTTGGATTAGTGAAATTAACAAGTTACCGGTGTCAATGCTGATTCAAATTGCTACTTTGTGTTTCATTATTACACAAAGAAATCAAATCCTCAGATGTGCAATTCTAAAACCAGCTTACAGTCTTTTGCAAATGCTAACACACTTGTTACTGAATTTCGGGGACACAGAAGCCAAATACGACACAAAAAGACGCAAACGTCTTACTCCTATGTCACAACGAAATACTGCAATCAAAATAATACAGTCAAAGCATTTTTGAATCAAATCTGTGCACATGCACCACATGAATTACTTATAGACCACAAACACAGACAAAAAGATTCTGCCACCTCCTGTTAGCGTCTGACAACATCATCTCATTAACATCGCTAGCAGTGTCATCTCTGGCTCGGCAAGAGGGAAAATATTGCTCTAGAGTTTCCAAAAACAGCTGACCTAGTTTAGATTGCTTAATCTCAGATTGCCTTGTGGTCAGCATGCGTCTTTCTTATGTATAGGTGTGTTGTTGCCCATGTCAAGTATCTAGGTGTTTTCCTGATGGTCATGAGAGATTTCATTCTTGCAGTTAATGAATATTTTTCATCAGTTTTTTACCAATTATATTTTCTTTTCTCTGTGCAGCTCCCAATACAAAGGACCTGGATGTATTCATCAAAAGGAATCAGGAATCAGGCTTTGGCTTTAGAGTCCTTGGGGGCGAGGGACCAGATCAGCCAGTAAGTCGGAGGCCAGCATCCATTTAAAAGTACTGTTGGAGACCCTCAGTCATAAGAGCAGCAGACTGACACCAAATTGAAGCTGAATTCTGTTGATTTAATATTAACTGAAAGTTTCTTTTCCCATCTCTGGGAATGGTATTATGAAAATACCAGCCAGTCTGTGTCATGAATCTCCCTCAGATCGGTATATTTAGCTATGTCTCTTACACCATCTTACTTCCGCAGGTATATATTGGTGCCATTGTGCCACTCGGTGCAGCTGAGAAGGACGGGCGCTTGCGGGCAGGGGATGAGCTACTTTGTATAGATGGCGTGCCAGTCAAGGGCAAATCCCACAAACAAGTGCTGGAGCTGATGACCAATGCTGCTCGTAATGGCCAAGTCATGCTTACAGTCCGCAGGAAACTAGCATACACAGGTTGGTCTGCTTCTGAATAATCAGCTCCGCATTCCTCTGAGGGCACAGAAAGCGTGGCTTCTTGCTCACTCCTTTGGCTTATATAGGTATGCTAGAGGAGAACCTTTGAGGGAAAGCTTTGATCTGGATTTTTTTTCCATTAATCCTTTAAATTCGTTGTGGTAGATTTTCTCTGACTGAAATGAAGTTTGTCAAAAATGGACTTTTTAAGATGCTACTCTATGCTGTAATTTTCCTGAAAGGAAAAAGAAGGAATTTTAAGGACGGTTAATTTATTTTAATCATGGGAGGTGAATTCCAGGTTTCATCTTGAATCAAAATGGGCATAAAGTGGAAACAAGAAAAGAAGATTATTTGCTCTCTGTTTATCTGTCAAGGATGATTGCAGTTGTGTGAAAAGCACTGAAGATTAGATCAGCTGGTAGAGTTAAATCTCAAAGGATGGAAAAAATGCTGACTCTTCTTTCTTTTTTCTTTTTTTTTAACTGCACATACCCTGCTGCATCCTGGCTGGTTTACCCCACCGATAGCCATTCCATGAATAGAACAAGCACTTTTTGAAATTACTACAGATTTGATGTATCACAACAACAGCTTGATCACATTGCAAAAAATTAAGCATCAATCATGTGAGGGTTTAAGCTTTCAAAGCAGGGGGCTTAGAAAGCGATTCACTGATGCTGGCTTGCAAAACAGAGACTCAGCAAAACAAACATACAATGAAGAGAGATGGAGGTTGCTTAGCTTGTCTTATGAATAACAAATTGGAAAGGCCTTTTATCTCAACTGTAGAGCTGACGGTCTTTCATTTAATGTGGGTAAGACATGCTGCAGAAAGGCTTCTTTGATAAAGCCCCTGCTTCTGCATTATTTACAGAAGGATCTCTGCAAGAGCAAATCAGAAAGATTTTGTCAAATAATTGTTATTGGTTTAAATTTATGTTAACTAAATCAGACTGCTCATACTTAACGTGTGTTGGTAGAATCATTCTGAAATGTTAATATATCGCATCTTTTTTAATCAGTCCTAGAAATGAAGTCCAAATTTGCTACAATGCTAAGCATTTGTGTTTTAATCTTTTTGTACCGTTTTTTTGTTTTTGTTTTTTTTTAAAGATGGTGGAGGAGAAGATGACAACAGCCAGCAGCCCCAGCAGGTTGCATCTGCTTTGGTCAACAGCTCTCCCAAGATGCCTCGTACTGAAGCACCAAGCATCATCCAGCCTGCTCAGCCTACCCGTCCTGAGCGCTTTGATGTTACTCTGCAGCGCAAAGACAACGAAGGCTTTGGCTTTGTCATCCTCACGTCAAAGAACAAGCCCCCACCTGGAGGTTAGAAATAAATAAAATCAATAAATCCTTAAAAATGAAATCCTATATTGTGTTTTTACTTTTTGGAACATTGCAAAATCTTTTAAACATCAAACACATTTCCAGCAAAATCTGTTACTTATTGACATTTAGTTATGCTAGTGGAGAACATGTAGGGAGGGAAGCGTTAAAGTCATTTTTGGAAGGATTGTCCTGAAATAATCGCAAACAATAAATTCCCTTTTCAGATAAGAAATGCTATTTTCATACTGTTAATATTCAAATACTTCCAAAGCTGATGGCACAACTTGTTAATCTTAGCTATTCTCTGTAAAGAGCTTATTGGGTATGTGCTCAACTAAGACTGAGTGTAACATAAGTCATAAACTGATATGTTAGCATGTGCGTAATGCTTTTACTGTACATGATGTGCAGGACATCACATAAAGGCATTATGTGTTCTTACTTAAAATTTGGTCTCTAAATGTTGGGCTTATAGAGTTGCATAAACATCCCACACTGCAGACTGTCATTTCTCTGATTTGCTCTCTTCCAGTTATACCTCACAAAATTGGTCGTATTATTGAAGGCAGCCCTACAGACCGTATAGGTCAAATGAAGGTGGGAGACCGTATTTCTGCTGTCAACGGCCGCTCCATCATGGAGCTTTCACACAACGATATTGTTCAACTCATCAAGGATGCTGGAAACATTGTCACTCTTACTGTTGTGCCTGAAGATGGTGAGTTGACACAGGCCAAGTCACAGTGTTGCTGCGCTGTTCTTTTGTCATTGTTTGCTTTGTTTTTTAACTGTATTTTCCGGGAATAAGATCATGAGGAATCTTGGCACACTTTTACTTTTACAGACAGCGCTCCTCCGTCTGGAACAAATTCAGCCAAGCAGAGCCCTTCGGCACAACACAGAGCTGTAGGCCAACAGCCTCCCAGCTACCAAGACAGGTAAACGATTATACACGCATACTCCCACACAAGCTTGAGCATCCACACAGGCTTGCCAGTATTCCCCTTTGAAATACTAAGTCCACTGGAGACAATCTAATACAGGTTCTGCCACTTGAACCATAAATTAGCCCCAATCCTCTCAAAGCGCCTTCGGTTTTGTGCTGCAATGTGGCCCATTACTATCTCTTGTGCCTCACACACTCCTCGTTATCCAAAAAGACAGAAAATCCCCCTATGGTCACCCTTTGGATGGTGAAGCAAAGGAAAAGAGACAGATTAATAGGGAGTCTTGCTTCCCCTTTGATCTTTCTTTTTAAACAAGGCCACCTGTGTCAGACTTTTTAATCCCACTGCCACAGAAATTTGCCACCATCATTTCTTGCCCACGTCCACTCACTGCCCATCAGCATGCATTCATATTCTCCACATTTAGCCCCCTGTCCAGTCCTCAGCCTCTTCCTCTCCGCTTAATCACCAACATGCCTTGGGTCACACTAGGCTCAGATATGAGCTGAAACTCTCAGCTTGGTGGCATAAAGTGTGCAAACTCTTCTGAAAGCTAGAGCTGGTAAGAATTCCTACGCTCTTTATATAGTGCGTCAGCACAGCAAAGTTCTCACAAAGGCATTGTAATGAGCTCTGCGAAGCATTAAAGTATGCCCCCTTATCTATCACTGAAATGTAAAAGCAACATGGTTCTTTGAAGAATTTACATTTCTCTGTGTGTTGCATAATGAAGCCAACAAAAAGAGGCTCATGCTGCTGTAATGAAGGAGGAGTAATGTGTGGATCTCACACTGGACACAGCAGAGAGGGAACAGAATTAGACTCCTTTTCTCCTTTTTTGTTTTTGCTCTCTGATTCTATATTTAAAATGGGATATGCATAAAAACATTGTTACTAATATTACATTTGAATAAGCTGCTGGTACAGGCATGTATGTATGAGAGCACCGAACACATGCATTTTATGGGTTTTCATTAGAATTCGATTTTTGAGGCCAATGTTGATATTTTAGTGTGTCCGTGTATATGTGTGTGTGATTTTTAGTGATTTAAAATCCTGATATTCTGATATATTTTCGATCGATTCTTTTTTCCTTTCAGACATTTGAGGCATAAACAGATTCCCCTGATATTTCTTACGTTATTTATTTACTCGTTTATGCTCTGCCCAGTTTGCTTGGATCAGTTGTGTTTGTGGCATTTCAAGCATGTTGGTTGCCAGAGTGCCCTCTGATAGACTTGCAATGTCAACACTCATAAGATGGTTAAAGGGTTTTTCTTCTTTTCTCTTTTAGTATTCATTTATTGGCCTTTATAAATGCCAGTGGATTAGCAAACAGCTAATACTCGTCTAGTTTACCTGGGTTATACAAAGGGCCGTGTTTCCCTCACCTTTAAACTGCCACCATGGTTGCTTCTTATTATTTTTGGTATGAATATTGCGCATAACATATCACAGTCTACCTTGTCAGAATAACTGTTTACTGACTCAAATTTTCATAATAAACGACGTCTATTTCATGTCTTTGAAATATTGTTTTCTAAATATAGTAAATATTTAGTGTCATATTATAGTAAATTACACTGTAATGCATCTTCTCTGGGGTAGGAATGGTGACTCCGAGGCTAAGAATCATCTTTCACCAAGAGATGGGACAGGAACTCTCATTCCATCGGGCCCTAAGCAGGTGAGGCCATTGATGTTTATATTTCCCCAGTTGTAGTATTTTATGGTTGTAATCTTGTCATTCTTCCCTGGTGTCAATTGATCCCCAGAAACTCTTGATCGTGATATATATCAACCAAGTAATAGATTTTCCAGATTCATTTCCACCTCAGGAATGATTTTGCATCAATTGCTTCAGTCTTAAAAGCTCACAATCTTTCTTGTGAACAACAGGGCTGCTTTGTGGTGGAGCTGGAACGCAGCCAGAGGGGCTTCGGCTTCAGCCTGAGAGGAGGGAAAGAGTATAACATGGGGCTGTTCATTCTTCGACTGGCCGAGGAGGGACCCGCTCTTAAAGATGGCAGGATACATGTATGTTTTCTTTCTCCACTTTATTGAAGTGCAATAGTTCCTAATCAAAGCTTTGAGTTTCTCACAGAGCACTGTACCTCGGGCAAAATGAGACATCCTGCCCCTAGCAGTGGAAAAGTTAATGTTAATAGATTTTTTTTTTCTTTTATTATTATTTGTCAGGTTGGAGATCAAATAGTGGAGATCAATGGCGAGGCCACACAGGGCATTACACACACTCGGGCAATTGAGCTGATCCAAGCAGGAGGCAATAAAGTTCATCTACTTCTCCGACCTGGCCAGGGCTTGGTCCCGGATCACAGTGAGTTATTGCAGAGCACTGCGTGCATGTTGTCGCCGCTGCATATCGATCTACTTAATAGCTTATTAGTCATACATATAGAGAAGCTTTTGTATGGATATGCTAGATAGCAGGGTGCCGAGTTTCCTTTTTCTCATGCATGTGTTGCAAGCTTTCTTGACTTTTCTCTCTTCTCATTCTGTTTTACTACTGCTATTTGGATCTGCCTTTTGTGCTCTTTATCTGCCTTGCTTTCTCTGTTTTCTGCTCTAGCACGGCTGTCTATTTCTACTTTTATCTCTTCCTTCTATAGGTCTGAACTCTTCTTCCACCCTGTGCTTCTACATGAAACCAGAGCATCACTAAAGGCCTCACTGTTTTTCTTGGTCTGTCCCTAATAACATTGGTAATCCTTGTACTCCACCTACTTTTGTCTTAGAACTCTCCTTTCAGAGTGATTTAACTCCCAAATTAAAGTGTTATTCTCTATCCACTATGTCATCCCCCATGATCAGCCTGAATAGATCAGTTCGTTGTAGCTCAGTAATAACCTAATGTATTACAGTATAACCAGACTATGCAGAGGGCTGAACTAAAGCAGTGAGTCCTAGAAGAACAAACAGGCCTGCAGGAGCATTGGAAGGCTTCTGAGCCTCACAGGTTATTTTTTAAGGGTATTACAAAACAAGATGCCACTGAACACTCACTGCGTCCTTAGTTTGAGTGAAGATGGAGGCCTGGAGAGAAGTTCTTAACCAGATATTGATCAGTGAGTGGAAAAGTGGTAAAAGGATCTGTGTTTATTCACTGGCATCAATCTTTCAATCCAAAGACAAAATTATTTGAATGAATTTCTCTGAGTTGTTGCTCTTAGAAATCCAAAAGCTCATTTCAGCACCTCTAAGTCCATCATGCTCCCTCTTCTCTCTCTGTTTTTTTCTGCTGCATATATCTGCTCTCAACTACAGCTGTGCAGTTCTTATCAGCTCTGGGGAAAATTGAAACGTCAGTGCTGAGTGAACTCTAGCACCTTTTCATTGATAGCTACGTTGTCAGCTGATACACATCTCAAACAAGGCAAATATATTAGAGGGGGCTATTACAAAGGACTATTACAGAAAGTGTGGTAGACGGAAAAAATCTTTTTTCCAAAAACTGAGCATATCGCGCTTCTATTGTATGACTTATTTAATCATCTTTAATCTTTGTTGAATGTGCAAAAAATATCTCGTTATGATTTTTTTTTTAGCTTCTGCAGTTTCTTTGCTTTCACATAGCAGTTTTTTTGCTTAGCTCAAACTTTTTTCTTACTATCTGCTGCTTGCTTCGTAGGTTCAAAGGACAAAGTAACCATTCCAACCTCAAGCTTTCCCAGATTCTCTGTATCTGACGGGCAGTCATCTCCAGCTTCTCCATCCTCTGTCTCCCTCTCTACCTCTGAACTTTCCCCATCCTCACCCAAAATATCTGCCCCTGATGAGTTCCCTGGGGGTGACGGCATAGAACGTGGGTCCCCTGGTGCTGCGAGGGAGCATGGTAGGCAGGCTAACAAACCAAGAGGACAGCAGCTCTCTGACCCTAACCATAAGCGCACCACCAGCCCAAGCACCCAGACCAATAAAACAAGCAGGAGCGACTCCGCAAATGGTAGCCCCAAAAGAGCCACTGAAGGCCAAAGGGAGCACATAGATCGCTCCCAGAGCCCTCGAAAAACAGACCAAGGCCACAGCGGATCCCTGGAGGACATGAGCAAGGACAGAAAAGCCCAGGGACAGAGAGGCTCCAAGTGGGAACGTGACCCTGCCGTGCCTTTGAGCAACCTGGAGGAGCCTCACAGCCCCAGGCGCCCAGCTGGCCAAAAGCCCAATATTGCCTCTGGAGAAGAGAAGGACCTGAGGTACAAGCAGACTGATTCAGCTTACTGGCAGGAAAGAGGAGCTACAGAGAGTGGAGACAAAACCTGGGGAACCACTGATTACTACAGAAAGGCAAAGAGGGCTGAGCAAGAGGCACTGGTCCAAAAATCCAACTCCCAAGCATACAGGGAGAGGGTGGGGTCAGACGCTGATGGTGGCACACTGAGCCGAAAGACCGCAAGAGACAAACGGGACAAGGAACATCGAGATGGCAAGTACCATGGTTCAACTGAAGAAGTGAATAAAAAGGACCCACGAGGTTCAAACAGTAGCATCCCAGACCCCAGCTGTAATGGGAACACTTCCAGCAAGAAGGGTCCCATCACCCCGGGCCCGTGGAAAGTTCCCAGTTCTGCCAAGATCCAGTCCCGAGTGGACACCACATATGCAGATATCTGAAACCCTGCCAGGACTCTGCATATATAAAGAAAAAGCTGAGCCACAAACATGAATTCAGAATTTTTAGACATGTCTGACATAGCAGATCACTGTGCAACCAGCAACATAGCTTCTCATTGCTCCTGATTTTTTTTTTTTTCTCCAACCACTTTGCCTACATCAGTTTGCATCAAGCTGCTGATATCTGATCCGACACACGTTGTACCTACATGAGAATTTGTACTGTATAATGATGTGTAAGCATGTGTGTAACAGATGGGTTCTGAGTGTGGTATTTGGAAGTAACAATGACGTCTATTTTGTGCCAATCAGAGACTCCGGTAATATAAAGAAGCTGCTCCTAATTGCACTCACTGTGAGACTGTTTGTGGGGTTTTTGGATAAACTGCTCTCCTCCCCACCACGATGAAGGATCCAGATTTTTTTTTGTTTGTTTGTTTTGTTTTGTTTTTTTTTTTTATTACGTGTGTCACGTTTGAAGGTTTAAAGGCATACACATGCAATCACAGCTTTTCTTCCAGGTGAGACTAACTCACTGTTGCTGTCACAAATGGATGTTTTAAAAACTGAGACTTGTGATTTTCTCTGATCGCTGTCTTAAAAGCGAAACTGTCTTGTAAGTCCTTTATGGTTTGTTTTTTGAGACCGACTAGAGTCGTGAATCGTCTGTGTGACTGCATTCATACATGCGAAGACATGAATCCCCTTAGCATATCAGAGAATGGAAAGACTACCCTGGAGCTTTATATGCATAAATCAGCAGACCAGATACTTGTGGTTATAGTTCTAATGTTTGTTATATGTGTGTTAATGAAAATAAAGCATAATGTAATTTATTGAAATTAAATGTACACAGAACAGTTAGTACACATAATTTCACTTTTCACGTGGACTTGATGAGGCAAGGTAGAAATGGAACGTGTAGATAAGCATCTCCATCTAAAAGAATACATTCAAAGACTGCAGTTTATGCATCTAATTTCATTCAAGCCTGATTCATAAAGTTGCTGACTGTTCACAGCTCTGTATTTTAGGTCCTCTGCCTGCGTGTACGTATACAAGCTGACTTGTAGGCCTGTGTATTTTAAATATCACTGTAGCATCGACTATACTGAAAATGAAACATATCTCATTTAACAAAGTGGTTACACATATATCGACTCATATTATACATGAATTGAATTAACAGAGGCTGACTGTAAGAAGTGAGACATCTGGCTTTTAACTTACTAAAAACATTAGAAGATATGTCTTTTTGTTAACCATAAATATAGGCACAAAAACGGATGGTTCCAACACAAATATCTATTTTTGATCATTATTTTTAGTACATGACCCCCATGATTTAAGTAGTATAGTATTAATATTATGCTCCATTATAGGCAAGATGCCTGAAGAATTCACCAAATAGTCACCCTTTGGTGATTGAACATATAGTGCATGAAATTGGCAGTACCATTTCTTTAGGAGTCTGGCTTGAAATTACAATCTAAGGTTTGTCAACTTTATTTTTTTTAATAAATTCAGTGTAATAAAAAAGTTATTGGGATATGTTGCCCTGCTCTAAAATGACAATGTAGCATCGTTCCAGTGTTTCTCCTGTGGAGTAGAGACACCTAGTGGTTTATACACTGCTGTTCACAAGCAAATTATTGCTTGAACCCAACCCATAAGGATGTGAAGCAGTAATACATGCATCTGTGGGTCTGTAAGACCACTGCTTAATTTATTGTCCACTTTATTGTGACTATGATGCGATACTGTATTAATTACTGTTCATGCCATTACCATGTATGATACTGTGGCCTTGTATTGCTCCAACATATATACATATATATATAAATATATTAAAAAAAAAACTTTTAGTTTTACATCATGGTAGTTGTAAATGTTTATAAATTGTACAGCACCTGTATAAATATTTGCCTTCATGCAGGAAAAAATCCTCTAAATTGTTTCATTATTTTTTTAAGGGAAGGGAACTGAGAGGAAATGCTATAAAGTGGTTCAAAAGAAATAATAATAATCTGGTCATGGCATTTTGTTCATGCACTGATAAATAAAGGTTTACTGATTCAACATGTTTGTTTTGTCCTCTTTTTACGCCTCTAGTGGGTGTGCCACTGCATTATGATGACAACTTTAAAAAATATATATATTTCTACCTCAAATTGGAGTCGGTTACAGTGGTTTATCGTTGTGGCGTGTAATATTGCTACTTCACAGCTCTCACCCGCTGCAAACGCAAAAGCTCCGCCTCCAGTGGGTTAACCATTACGTCACCTGAGCGGAGGTGAGTGCGTGCAAAGCCGCACGCATTCAGTACATTCCAAACTCCAACTCCCATGCAGCCATGCGCCGTCTTTAAACTACATTACCTACAGATCAATGCGTTGCGCGTGCGCAATGGACTCAAATCAGCGAAAGGGAACTACAAATTAACGGCAAGAGGACTACATATTGTCGGGGACCTGCGCAGTAGGAACCCAGAGTCCTTTAAATTGTTGACTACTGTACGTGCAAAGATGGCAGCTCAGGTCGACTTGCTCCGTGCCAAAGTAGAAGACAAAATGGTAAGGGATCGTCTGGAGCGATTCATGAAAGAGAAGAAGAAGAAAAAGAAAAGGGACTTGTCACCGTTGGCCGACAAACGGGAGAGGTCTGAAAAAGAAGCGAAAAACGTGAAGCTCCATCACCACCATCATAATCACAAACATGCCGAGCACCGGATCCATCAGCCGCATCAGCTGCAGCAAAATCCCAAGCCCCACAACTTCAGCACGGACAAGCACGTCCTGCACAGCCACCATCACAATCACAGCCTCACCAACGGCACGAAGAAGCCGATTTTTCCTCCGCCTCAGCCGCGAAAGGTGCCGGAGCAGCTACAGAAGAAGCAAACGGTGCCTTCACAGCCACCTGCGCTCTTCACTTTCACGCCTCTCAAAGTGGTCAAGGCCAAGCCCCAGGAATTCAAAGAAAAGCCCAGGGATAAGGACCTGAAACTAAAGCTGAAGAAGGAAAATGAAGAAGCAAATGTGAAACACGCCGAACTGAAGAAAAAGAAGGGTGAGCTTTGCTATTTTCATTTATTTATTTATTTACTTTCGTTTAAAGACTGTTGGCATTTGAAGATGGATGTTGGGGGGATCTGAATGACAAGTAATGGCATGTAATGTGTGAGTCTTTTGATTACAACAATTTGTAATGTTTGCTGTTAAGTAGTGCAATTTATAGAGTAGCTATACAACTGACCTAGTGTATATCCTTTGATAGTAAATAAGAAAAAAAGAAGCAATGAATACGTAAAACTTACAGAAAATATGTCCCCGAACCTCCCTTTAATCATCATTGCTAGTCTGCTGCATTATGGGTTGACTAAAGAACAGAGCTAAACACAGCTTTTTTTATGCACATCCTTCTTTTCTAACTTTTAGCTGCTCATTTACTTGTAGAGCCAAGGCCTCACAATGAGAATGGCAAGTCTTTAACACTAGAAGAATATCTCCTTAAGAAAAAAAAGAAGAAGAAGAAGAATCATGAGGATGAGCACGGTGTCAAGAAGGTTCGACACATGCACAACAAAGCCGTTCAGACTGTATGCTCAGGGGTTGGAAAAGATCCTTCTCTGCCTGGCAGCATTAAGCATGAAAGCAATCACCATCCCGGCAGAGATGCTGTCGACTACCCGGCCCACCTCCATGCTCTCAAACAGGTTCACGCCCCCTTCTTTTCCCACCAGGACCACTACATCCGCAGCTCCTGTCTCCAGACAGGAACACGATATGGACGCTTCATACACGAGGAAAGGCAACCCAATGGTGGGGGGTCTATCTTGCACGCCTATGCTGACGAGTTGGCCTGTCTTAGTCCGGCTGAGATGGAGTGCTTTGCCCAGGAATTTCTGAAGCTGGCTTTTGCCGAAAAGCCTAAAGGTGCAGCCTCATATGCCTTGTCAGTAGTACACAATGCAGCTGCATACCTACCGGACTTCTTGGACTACTTTGCCTTCAACTTCCCCAACACGCCGGTCAAAATGGAGATAATGGGCAAGAAAGACATTGAGACTACCACTATTGCCAACTTTCAGTCTCAGGTATGTGAAAAGGGCAAAGGGTTCTCTTGACCATAACACAAAAAATGTAAACAGAATCCCTCGTGACTTCCATAAACAAATACAGTACAGGACACTGCTTGGGGTGAGCAGAGTGGTTAGATGCTGATCAGCATGAATTTGTGTTTAAAATATTTTATTTTATTTTTTAAAAAAAGGCTGAAAAGAGTAATTTCCATTATGAATGGAACTAACTAAATGTTAAATATATATTGCTTTTAACAGATGTTTTAGTGTAAAGATTCCTTGGTTTTAATCAACTAACAGTACAAAACTTCTTGTGCTATAATATCAGAGCATAAGTGGATTTATAGAGGGGGTAGTTTTGGGAAGAGCAAATTTAAACTTGCAGAATATGTTGGGTTTTGGGGGGTTTTTTGTTTTGTTTTGTTTTTAAGAACATTTTTGTGTCAGAGATGCAAAAACATAAATGGAGTAAATCAGGTTACAGCTGAGATTATCTGTCATGAACGAAAACTATCAGACTGAGTGTTTTTAAGTTGTAGATGGTGGAAATGGATAGCATCGCCCATAAGGGCAATGAGTTCCCTCACTCCACCAGTGTTTATACATCAGGTGCAGATACTTTTTCTGGTGAGATGCGATACACTAAAACGGAAAACAAATTTTAGATGAAATCAATATTGTTGTGAGTCAGAGCAAGTCTTACAAAAGCCACGATCTTAAATGAGGTACAAAAATATTTGCCTCTCAGTAGCTGTCTGTGTCTAATGTATATTCTCATTAAGTTGAGGTGTGTTTGTGTTTGCTCTCAGTGGGCACTTTACAGTCACAGTTGTTTCATGACGTTGCAAATAGGGGTGGGTTTTGATTATCGATTTATCGATTAAAATCGATTCTGGCTTGGATAATGTGATATCGATTCATTAAAATCCTGAATCGATTTTTAAATATAAATGTATTTTGCCCGAAACACCAAAATCTCAAGTTAAACCTCACAAACTTTCTACAACCATCGGCGGGCGCTTTGTGTTTACATCCTTTTTGCGCTGATTCTGAAGCTTCAGGTTTTATCTCTGTCCAAACAATATTGACTGAACCAGCAGCAAAAGAAGATCCAAACTACGCTTTACATAAACATCGTCACGAATTTCCTCTTACTTTTGCTGTTTTGCTTCCACCACGATAAAATCCCACTTCATGAGCTCTCTGTCTCTCTTTCTCTCTCTCAGGAATAGTTTTCCATCTAAAAATCTGTTTTTTGCATTATTCGCTTACTTATTACCCACCAGTCTATGGTGTCGGCCACTGTTTTTTTTGTTTTGTTTTGGGTTGTTTTACTTACTTCTGACAAGAAAGCCTCATTTCTGCCGTTCAATACTGAACAAATGTAAACTCTTTAAAATTATGCAAAATTGGAAAAGGCTTAGCTGTGTCTTTAATCAAACCTCTGTAACTTTGCTCTGCTTCACTTCGTTTTTGACTGCACAATATTTTTAAGGTCATGTGCTATAAAAACCCAGACCAGGAAAGCGCCTTCATGTTTTTCTGTTTTATCCTCAGTTACTTTGACGCAAATCTGCTGTGATACTTACACCTTTGATAAAGTCTCACAAGTGTCAACTTTCTTTTTATAGATATAAAAATATTGATATGTACTGATAAGTGATCAGAATTATAATATTTCAGACTGTCTGAGGCAAAATTTCCCCGACTCAAATCGAATCAATTTGTGAATCGGAATTGAATCGATTCTAGAAATCAGTGACGATACCCAGTCCTAGTTGCAAATTGATTCCTAACTGCAGAAAGATGAAACTGTGTCAGTACATCTGCAAATGTGCGATGCTGAAATGGATACAGAGCTCAGCAGTTTGTCGTCTCACCACTGCATAAATGCACAAAATGTTTTTGTTGTTGTTGTTTTTACTTACTACAGAATTTTACTAGGTCATTACATAAAACAGCAGTGTTTATGTTGCTGATCACGTCTGTGATTCATGAAGCGTTTGATCATTTTGCTACAATGACTGTAGTCTAGTATATTTTCTATGCATTTATGTGCTTCTACAAATAAAGGTGTGACTCACAGATTACGGTCTGTAGTGTCGGCTAGACACACACGGGCCAGAAATCCATTAGAGTGACTTGTGTATGGATTTTCCCCCTCCTTTGAATATGCTACCAGGTGATGTGTGACTGAGTAAATCGAATCTGTTAGCCATAAAGTGTCACTGAAGCTTTGTCACAATCATTAATCTCTGATATGAGAGTGCCCATTCTTCTTCGGGTTTTGACATTTAACAGTCATTCGTTTTGTGTCTAAATGCAGTATACAAAGACAGTAAGTTAGACTGTAGCACACACCCTGAAATATATTTAAAATTTCTGCTGTCCTAGGTGAATCGGACTTACTGTTCAGGGACTTATCGAGCAGGACCCATGAGGCAGATCAGCTTGGTTGGAGCCGTTGACGAGGAAGTTGGAGATTACTTCCCAGATTTCCTGGACATGCTGGAAGAGTCACCATTTCTCAAGGTCAGAGGAAATATTAGAGTCCTAATAGATGGAAGTTTGTAGTCTGCCTAAATGGCTCACACAGCACTTAGGTTTTGTAACAATTTTGTTTTGTGTACCATATGCTAAAGAAGTGGGACACGAGTATGCATACATTGCTGCAGCACTCTGTTCCATAACGTTAGAGTAAGCAGTAGGTTGTAAAGTACTGTGAAACTAGCTACTTGTTTCTGTAAGGCTGCAGTTGGACCCTTCTCATGCTGTATGTGCCCTAATCAGTAAACATTAGGTCACTCAACATTAGCACTAAGTGATTATTTTAATGCTAACATAAGAAATCGGATGAATCCAGAGGTATACTAGAGCCTTATGTGTGCCATTATTCATCCAAATAAATTGAGAACAACATGCATTGTGTTGCATAACAAACAATAACTGATGTTGGCTCTAGTGAAAGCTTAATGGAGCACAGAAAATACAAATATAGAGTTCTGAAGACTTCAGCAAATTACTGCCTGCAAAAAGCAAAACATTGCATATGAAAAATGGCAATTTTTTTTCATTTGGCCTTATTTATGAAATCCTAAATGGTAGGGACTGTGTATTTAAAGTGATTCTAAAACTAAACCTGACTTTCCAATGATTATTTCAAATTGAATATGCTCGAAGCCTAAAGTACAGGAAGCAAAAACTTGTTGCAGTACTTACGCTCTGGGCCGTAGACTTGAAGATGTTGAATACAGTATGTTGCTGTCAGGAATGTTAAGAAGTACCAATACTCTATGATTGATCTAGTGCTAACACATTCCTACTGGTTACAAGTTGTTACCACCATCCTCCAGCATATACAGGGCTCATCGGCAAATTGCATATGCTTAATAGGCTGTAATATGATGCATATCAAGGTAAACTTGATGCCTTGATGTTTCTTAATGTTTGTGTCTGTGTATATCATCACAGATGACCCTCCCATGGGGAACCCTCTCTAGTCTAAAACTGGACTGTCGCTCTCAGAGTGATGATGGGCCGATCATGTGGGTCCGACCAGGTGAACAGATGGTGCCCACTGCTGACATGCCTAAGTCTCCTTTCAAACGGCGCAGGTACAAGTTCATCTGTGGGTTTATCAGTGTATATAGGCAAAGTACTCATGATGTAACCTCTGGTTTTCTTGTTCTTGTGTGTTTCTTCAGGTCCATGAATGAGGTAAAAAATCTGCACTACCTACCGAGAACCAGTGAACCCAGGGAGGTTCTCTTTGAAGACCGGACTAAGGCCCATGCTGATCATATTGGGCAGAGTTTTGACTGGCAGAGCACTGCTGCTGTCGGTGTACTGAAAGCAGTGCATTTCGGAGAAGGGTGAGTATCTCTTAAATAAAGATGATGCGATAGCAGCACCTCATGCATCATGATATGTGAAGTGGGAAAGTAACTTTTCGATATACTAAAATCTCTTACAGGAATAACCGACCACGTATAACCAAAGATGTAGTGTGTTTTGATGCTGGGGACTTCAATGAAGTTGTCCAGAGGCTGCAGCTGGATCTGTACGAACCTCCAGTAGCTCAGGTGAGACATGCGGCTTTATAGCAATGTGTTTTGTTTTGTTTTTTTTATATTATAGCGGGTTTTTTTGTTTGCTTTAAAATAAAACCGCTATGTGTCTTCGTTCTTTGTGCAGTGTGTTCAATGGGTGGATGATGCAAAGCTCAACCAGCTGAGGAGGGAAGGCATTCGCTATATCCGCGCCCAGCTGTGTGACGATGACATTTACTTTATCCCAAGGAACGTCATCCACCAATTCAAGACAGTGTCTGCAGTCTGCAGCCTCGCCTGGCACATCCGCCTCAAAGAGTACCATTCAGAAGACGTGAACGCAAAGGAGGAGCAGCAACCCAACGATCTCAGCCCCACCTCTGGTCGAGTGTCGTTTTCCTCCCCTGCCAGGCCCGATGCCTCCATAACCCCCTGTGCAAGACCACAGGGAGACAACATCCAGGGTGGGGTGGCTAAAACCGAAGAACCTGAGTTCCAGAGGCCAGCAACACCTTCCCAGGAAACTCAGCCAGCTCCTCCACAGCCTGCTAAATCTGCTCACCTCCCAACAACATACAAGGATCCCCACCATTTCTTAGCACCAGTCCGCCCTGGATGTACACCTTCAAAAGAGCCCAGCCTTCCGAAAGCTCATGGCCACACTGCAGACTTCCCTGAATGACCTTATGCCCCCATCTACCCCCACAACCTATATTTCCCCTGTAAAGGAATTTTGGACTTGGACTGACATTTTTGTCAATCAGGAAGCTTTTCGACTTAACTTATTGTTCATGCTTTTGTTTTTAATCTTCAAATGTTGTTTATGATGTAGTCACATGTTTTCCCGTAAGTCCAATTACATAATTTAATGGGATTGTATAATACAATTTCTTATTTTATATTGCTCTCATATTCACTGTAACGCTTCACTGTTTTATTCAGAAGCTGTGTATGATGTATAGAAACTATTATTTTTTAGACTGACATAATTTGTCACATGCACATGTTTTAATATATGTTGAATGTTTAGCTGGTTTAGCTTCCATATCATGGAAGAATTGAAGTCGCAAAATGCTTGTGGATCGATTTAGAAGCTTAAAAAATGTAAGTATAGAAGCATGATACTGATCTTTTTTTTTTATTTTTATTTTTTATTAGTTTCAGTGACCGATGCAAAGTGAACTAATGTTACCTTAAGAATACTGTGGCTTCTCATTGATAGACTGAGTTGTCAAAGTGCTGCCAGGCCTTTCTTATTTGATTTAAAAGCTTGGGAAGAATTTGACTTTTTACATTCATCATGCCTATGGAAATGATAATTAGCTATTACTTTTATTATTTTCAAATGCCATCTTTTAAACTTGAGTATAATTTCCTTTAAACTAAGCAACATACAATATATTACAAGCACTTAAATCTTACTCGTCTGCTTCATAAGTTGAAGTTAAGGCAGTTCTTTATTTAAAAAACATTTTATACAGGGCCTTTTTCTTACTGTTAATACAGTTTTTTGATATTTATTTATTTTCTTAATATCGAGCTTAACATATCACTGGTTATAAACCTGTGTTTATGAGTATTTAAGATTATGACCTAATTGTAAAAGCACTTCTAAGTGACTAAGGAATCACATCTATTGCGCTTAGCAATAACAATTTGACTCTTTTCTTCATGTGTGGAGTTTGTATTCAGAATTTGGAATGTAAATATTATATTGTTATTGCTGGGAATATGTTGCAGCTGTCTTTCAGTCTCAGTTTAATTAAAATTCCATTCACACTCTCATTGTTAGCTGATAATGTCATTATGCTGAAGAAGGCACTTTGTAGTGAGTTTGACGTGGTTGCAACTATGGCTACGTTCACACTGCAGGTCTTAATGCTCAATTCCGATTTTTTTTTGTCTGCGTGTTCACACTACAAATAAAATGCGACAGCAAAGGCGCTCTAGTGTGAACGCTCAAAGCGGTCCGCATGCGCAAAAGAAGACTTCACACACAACGCGCTCTGTTTAGACCCAGAGCAAACAGTATTGTTTGACAGATAATATAAAGACTTCGGACTTTACGTTTCCCAATTTTTGCTTTAAGTTATTTTGTTATTTACATAATAATGTAGATAACCTAATAATTATCCTTATTGCTGTTTTAGAGGAGCGGTGCTTCAAAGGATAGTTGCAGATTTCTGTCAGAATCTGCAGATTATACAGTACAAATAAAATGTTCACGTTTCTCCAACGTTGTCTTCCCAACAGTTTCACTGACATCTACACTGGATGGCCAGGAAGCGTTCGCGATGTCTTATCGGGCGCTGATAATTGGCGTCTGTCTTGTGTCGGTGACGTAAAAGACGGATTTAATGCGACCTGACCATCAAACAGCAGTCGCTTTATAAAACATCGGATATGTATCGGATTCAGTACCACATACGAAAGTGACCCAGATCGGATTTGAAAATATCGGATTTGCGCCGTTCACACTGTCATAGGATGATCGGATATGGGTCGCATAGGGTCAGAAAAATCGGATTTGATGCGCTTTCGCCTGCAGTGTGAACGTAGCCTATGTGACGTCAGAAAGTGTAAGCCCCGCCCCCCGCCTGCACAGGGTTGGTCCAAAAATACTGCTATCTGTCACGACATTAGAACTACTTGCCTCATAGTATGCAGCTCCTGGCACAGCACTGTCAGCAATCCCAAAGGGTCTGTGTCTGTGGTCTCTGGGGATCAGACTATTGCATCTCACAAATGCACAATTATATTCGAACCTGAAGTTTTGAGGCCCAGTCGATGCCTTGGGCATTTTAATCTGTTCAGCCACTCCTGAGCACTTTTTGTGTTGTGTCAGGGTTCTGCTCAGGGAGGCCCATATAGCTTTTTTTGGAGTGGTACCATCCACATGAATACCAGAATTATTTCCTCAAAGTTCAACACAGTTAGTGTTATTTCTTTGAGTCTCTTTAATGCTGTGGCTAACAGGCATATAGCGTCGTAGCTTTGATCACGTTTTAGAGTACGACAGAGTCTGTGAAAAACCTTCATTCTGTTTTCTAAATTTTGTTCCTGTGTGAAGGAAGTGATGGTGTTTTGCTGCCTTTGCTATACCACTGACTACATCTTAGTGCCTTGTACTGTATGTAGTAACCCTCATTTAAACCTGCAAGGTTTATTTGTTGAGTAGGATGGTAAAATGGGGAGAGGCTAAACAGCCATAGTGTACCATGTTTTTGTTATTTAAAAAAAAATGTTGCTCACATGATCCTTTTACATTTGCATGATATCCAAAAGCAAATAATAATAGCATCATCGTTTTAGAAGATTAGGCCTTTCATATCCCAAACTAGGAGAAAAATGACTTCTTTTTTTGTCAGAAATGTGGCTTTCACGTGGTCTTAACTTAATAAATCGATGTAGAAAAAAAAAACACCCCATCACAGCCCTGTCATATCAGGGTTTTGTCATTTCATGTCGCGATGCTCTGTGTGCCAGAAACATGGTTTTCTGTTGTTTGTAATGTGATCTCGTCTTGTTAAAAACAAGAGGGAAAAAACACAATTAGAATGCATACTGTCAATATTTTTTAATAAATAATTTGTGTGTAACCAGTGTATGTAATATAGTTAAGCTTTACAGTTGCAACATATGCATATTAAATATGCATATTCAATGGTCCATTAACTGGACATGTCTTTTAAGGTGGTGTTAGTAGTTTTTAAAACATCTAAAAACCGCAGGTGGTCATGTCAAATATGGCAAACAGACATTGAGTAATGAGCTCTATTTCACAGAAAAAGTCAAGTAATGAACACAAAGTAGCATACCCCTTTCATGTTATGCTGAAAGCATAAAGGCACATATCAAAATATATTTCTTGCATGCCAGATTTGACAGCATTGCTTTGAGCTTTAATGCAAGAAGTGTTAAAACTTCTCACTGCTTACTTCTGCACACAAGTTATTCTAATGACTAGCATTCCTGAGTTTGAACTTTCAAGTCATTCATCTTAGTGGCTGTCCATGTTTTTCTTTTAAAGCTACTGTTTTTTAATTAAAATCCATTTTTGTTCATAAATCGTACATAACATATTCAGAGCAGGTACCAAGACTCTCCTGTTGGGGGTGCTCTAGTGCTGGTGCTTGTTTGATCGCCACTTAGTCCTGAGGCAATGAGACGAGTCTTCTAGCAATGCAATGTGTCACTGTGACCATCATAAAAAACGCTTCTACTTTTTATGTTTCCAGAGAAGTCAGACCCAAGTGTCAGGATATTTCCTGGGGCCTTTCGGCTTTCCAAAACGGTTTCCAAATCCTGCGGGTGATAAAAATGATGTTATAATGTATTATGTGATACTGAAATACATATGATTGGTTACAGTATATGTAGGCCTACCAAACTTGAACACTGAAAAAACACTGCATGGTTGAGATGACGCTCCAGGTTGAGTAGGAGGCATTGGAGGGGCAGTTTTTGCTAAGGATATGAGAATTTACAGATCTATTAGTTTAAGCTTTCTGATATCAGGACCATATCAAAGTTTTATCTTAGCATACTTACGTCTTTGTTTGTGTTTAAAAAATCTTAGACTCTAGGCAAAGGAAACAAAAACACAAATTAGAGCCGATATCCTTTCAAATATCCCTGAAACGTGCAACTATGTACTTGTATAGTTTACGTTTACCTTTGTTCTACTCATGGCCTTTTCGCTGTTTTTGTCTGATTTGTTTTCTGATTTCTCGTTGTTCAGGGAGGCTCTGCGGTTCACATCACAGTGTTCCGCTTGAGCTGATTAACACAGAAACAGAAAGAAAATGAAATAATTTGTGTTTGAAATTTCACCAAGCGCGACCTCTTAACACGATCTGCTTTTCACATCAAGAATAATCCCTATGTTGTGAAGTCTTATAGCAAAGCACTTGGTACACAGGTCTTCTAATAACAGTGTGTGTGAGAGAGGCTACTGTGTATTTTGTTTAATGCCTGAACCAACTCACCACTTCCTCCTTCAGCTACAAACACAGTAGGTGGAGCGATCGGCTGAACTACAGTTGGGGGCTCTGCAGTGGAAACACAATGATAAACTACACCCAGCACATAAAGAAGCATTTAGATTAATCATGAATAAAACAAGTAGCAATTTAAAAGTCAAGCTTTCATCACTTGTTTTATCATATCATGCCTCCCAGTGTACGCCAACATTTTCAAAGCAACAAACAAACTTTTGACACCATTTAAAATCATCAAACAGTATTTTTTATGTAACAGTAAGTAAAACAGTTTGGTCACTGGACTAAACCGATTAAAATCCAAACTTGTTATAGTCTATAGTTTCTGTTCCTAACTTTGAAACAGTCTTAATAAGAGCTCTGTGTATATGCAAAAGCCACACCTCCACTGCTCACTAGAAACCACAAAAAGCTTATGATTATGATCAAATATTGCTATTTATACCCTTTCAATGGAAAATCGCTTAATCTCACATCTAAAGAGGGGGGTATCATCAATCATTGAACTGAACAACCTACCTTGTCTTGAACTTTTAGGTCGAACACTCTGTGGGGAAGTGTTTAAAAACAAAAATGTTAAATGTCTTATGGAACTTATCATTTTAATCGCTGTTTTGCCTGTTTGCTGTCTTATTTAGAACAGCGTGTTCTATTGCCTTGGAGCTATTTTACCACCATTACCTTGCTCCTGCTCATGACAGCATCGTGGAAATTCTTGGGCTGAGAAGTGCCATCCCACTCAGATGATATACCCACCCTTGTTGAGGGGTGCGCTATTTCTAACGGTTGTGGGAAAATGGCGGTCGGCTCATGAACTAAACAAACAAAAAAACAAATAAAAAAAAAACAAACAAAACGCATAGACATCGAGTACTGCTGTTCAAATACACAGCTGTAGCTATCGCTGCTATAAGCAGGTGATGGTATACTCACTTTCTTCCGTGGCGAGGATGAAGGATTGTCGAGTTCTCTCTGGAAGGGGAGGTGTCAGACTGCGCTCGGCTGCACAATCAAATACAACCAACCGTAAACTTTTACATTTCTTATTAGGTAACAGTTACCTCATTCGCTGTTTTGCATGCAAGTGTTTTACTCTAAAACAAGACTTGAAGGCAAACATCAAAGCTAGATCGTACCTTTGGCAGGCTGTGGGGGAGATAGCGGCTCCACAGACGGAGAGTAAGTACAGTTTGAAGAAAGGTCAGGATCATTTACTGGTCCTACAGTACAAAAAAGCAATGCTATATAAATCATCGCAAAGCACATGTAGAAATATCCTGCTAATTGTGAGAATTTATGAAAATGTAAAATTTATTTTTTTTTATCGTTGTAGAATTTTATATAGGTATAGTTTATTACGCTGTTAATAATAAATCAAATCTTACCTGTGAAGGTCATTTTCACTTTTAGACTCTACAAGAAAGAAAAGTGACCCACGGTTATCTATATCTACATCTCAGAAATATTTCCAAAACAGTATACATTAATTTCAGTTTTATTTTAGATCATGAAATCTAACATTAACTGTCGCTAAATGACTACTTTAATTATAATGACCTTTTAAATATTTTTTTAACTCCTTTTTCTCTCCTTGCAAGCAAAAGTTTGTTCGCAGAACTAAAAGGAAGCGAAAGGGAAACTACACAACCACTAACCATGTACAAACACAACAGGGATAATACTCAGCAAGGCATTTATTCTTACTACATCTAAACAGTTACCGCTATTGTTTTGTAAGGGAAATGGTTTTGAAAACGGTAGTGAATCAACAACGTGAGTTATCACAAACCTTGACGTGTGTCATTGTGACATTTCTGGGTGTGACATTGCACCCACATGTTCTGGGATGCACATAATTACTAATAACTACTGTAAATGAGTAAAATGAATAACAGATACAAACTGATTCAAGACCCGATTCCAGAAAAGCAGTAAATGAAAACAGAAATTAAGATTAAGTAAATCTCATGAAGTCATATTTTATTTGCAACAGAACATAGAAAACATTTTAAATGTTTAAACTGAGAAATCGTCCCACTTTGGGAAAAACTATTAGCTCATTTTGAATTTGATTGTGGCAACATGTATAAATAAACTGGTAACCAGCAACACAAGGCAGGAAAAACAAGAGGTACTAAAAAAAACCACAGTAGACAATTGTACAAATAAGTCATCACTGTTGCTAAGATCACTTAGCAACAGTCAGTACCATGACTTGGAGGAAAAAGGAGCATCTTTTAGAGGCAGAATGAAAGATGGCAAGAGGCTCGCCAATCTGCAAACAACTGTATCTACAAGCACATTCATAATGTTGCTCAGTGTAAAATTGTATAAATATTTCATCATCAATAGCGTGCAAGGGACAAGGCTGAAAATCAACATTGGATGCCCTCAGGTGGCACTGCATTGAAAACATGAATGGTTTTGTTATGGAAATCGCTGCATGGACTTAGGAACACAAAAATCATAGTCTGTGAACACAGTTTACCACACCATGCACAAGTACTTGTTAAAACTCTATCATGCAAAGAATAAGATGCACACATGATCTAGAAAGGCCACCATCCTTTTAAACCAAAGCTCATTTAAAAGGCAATGTGGAAAACTGTTTGTAAATTTGAAATTCTTTCTGGAGAGCATGGATGCCGTTTCCTCTGAACTAAAGAGAAGTGGGACCACGTCGCTTGTTATCAGCGCTCGGTTCAAAAGCCTATGTCTCTGATGGTACAGGGGTGCATTATTGCCTATGTAATCGGCAGTTTGCACGTCTGCAAAGGCACCATCATGGCTGAAAGGTGCATGCAACCCCATCCCAACATTTTTGAGACATGTTGCTGCAATCAAATTCAAAATGAGCCAGTCTTTTTCTTCAAATGTTTGTCTTGATTTGTTTTCTGTTTTCTACTGTGAATAAATTATGTGATTCTGAGTTTTGCAGACCATTGCATTCTGTTCTTATTTGTACTTTACACAGTGTCCCAACCTTTTACGACTGTGTTTGTTGAAGCTGCAAAGCCTCGTGAGCGAGAAACCCAAAAACCAGTTATCAGTCTGGTGACTGAGAATAACCGCAGTCAAGAGTAAGAGCTATTATTTATTTTAAGCTCTGCATGTATTTCGAATAATATAAAAATTTGACAATGTCTATAAGTCTCAGGTTTGGTTAGAACGACCAGTTCCTTAATTTGCTGCAGCGCAACACTAGAGATAAGCGAGATAACCTCCTGCAACATGTTTTGTTTATAGATCACGATGACTAATACAAGAAAGCTGCTTAAGTAACCGGTAGATTGATTATATATTTAATGGACTGTTGATTCTTTCTTTTTCTGTTTCTCAGCATTACTGACACATTTTGCAGGAATTCTGTCTAGAGGATTCTTTCTTACCTTACTCCTCTCAAAAGATTTCCTCTCATTCTGAAATGTAGTGGCTCCAAGATTTGAGTTGCCAAACCATTCTGAAGACATTCCTATTACATTCAGGTTCACCGCTGGTGCGACTGCTGGTATGACCTCTAATTTCTGCTCCACGGGAGCTGAAAAGCCAAAATAAGCAATTTCATTAATCAATTGTCTTTTTATGAAAACTGAAATGCCTGAAAAAGCTTTTTCATTTTTTAAAATTACTGTTTCATCATTGAGATTTCTGAAATTATAAAGTTACCCTGATCAATAGCCAGCTCAAAAGATTCAGGGGTTCTTTCTGGAAGTGGGGGTGCAGGTGAGGGGGGACTGCCTGGAAGTAAGGAAAAGTATCATAGTGTATCAATAATAGTGCACTTGCTGAATAACATGATTGCAATATGAAGGATTTTGATCAAATAAGATCTTATTGCAAGTGATCAGTAAACGGTTGATGCATTGGAAACTGTGTGTAATATGTTGCAGACATCTACATACTTAATAGGCTCATTTTATTTTCCAGTTACGTGTTCTTACCACTAATTTCTGTAAGTGCATCAGCAGCAGCATCGTGTGGAATAACTAATAACCTTTCAAAAGGGTTAGATACCTCTGAAAGACAAAATTGCAACAGGTTGCATAATTTAAGTAAGCATCCCTTAAGCTAACAGCTCATATTCCAGATGTATGTTCACTATGGGCCCTAACCTGTATCCACAGCCAGCATGTAGGATTCTGGGGTTCGTTCAGGTAGTGGAGGAGGGTCTTCTCCAGAAGTACAGACTTCACCGGTGTCTGCAAAAACAGAAAAATCAGCTGCTATTTGTTGCTCATCGTGAAACTAACACATGCACAGGCACTAGCACTGACCTGAAGCAGGTGAGTTGGCCTCCAGAGTGTGGTCATTCAAAAATAATGAGGGTGCACTGAAAAGAGGGCTAAATGTCCATTCTGTGGTCTCCTCAGCAGCACCCGTGTGTCCCCCATCTGATGACGGAGAACTCAAACCAGTGTCAAAGTAGGGGTCCTCCACCATTGAACAAATGGCTGCTGCTAGATCTGGTGAGGGCTGACGGATCAGTGACGGTACACTATCACTCTCTGCAACCAATTCTTCTTCTGCTGAAGGAATTCTCTGATTTGCATGCACCATCCAGGGTACTTCATTCAGGTCCTGGGGAATTGACTCAGGAGAGGTCTGGAACAGAGGCCATTGTTGCTGGTCTGTGTGCATGTCCTTGGCGTTCAAGAAAAGTAGGTTTTCTGAAGAAGCCAAAGGACTGTTGTACTGTGGTAGGAAGGCCCGTTCCTCGTCAAGCAGATGCTGAAATTGTGGCAGAAAACCAGACTCCTCACCTGGGATTAAGATCTCAGAGACCTTTAAGAGGAGTATGAGTTGCATCAAGAATAGATTATTGATTATAATTTGCATGTAAATTCAGTATGCTTGTAAAATACGAATGTTCTCAGCTCCGTTTAATATTTTGCTTAACAGTCAATAAAAGAAGTGTACAGCAGCAGTTTCAACAGAGGTGTCACTGCCTTCTTAGTTAATTTTCAAATCTGCCAGTTTGATGATTTTCCACTTTGATCATGTGACTAGATTCTATTTTAATGTTGCTGAAACCACAAGAAAGCCTGCCACATCTACTGTTTCTGTTTTACAGATTCAGATGGCTGTGCGTTTCGGTATGCGTTGATGAAGCACACAACCAAAACCATGTCGTCTCTGCTTCTAGCTAGTCTCTGTCTAAGCTCACTAACAATAATAAATCTCTGGTTACTTACCTCGTTTTGGAAAGTCTGTTCATCTACAGACTGCAAATATCTCTGAAATAGTAACTTGATGGTTCTGTAGACAAGGTCATATTGTTCCTGAGATTAAACAACAAGAATTTGTTCTGTTAGGTAGCATAACTTTGGGGCACGATTCACGAAACAAAACTGACATTAACTGGCATTACTGTTATATAAATTGCTTGAAATTTGTTTCTGTTGATTGGAAGACTTGTTAGATGTGATGGTTTGCATTATATTAAAAAAAACATCAGGTACCTTGGTTTGAACTAAAGATGGCCTCTGGGTTCTCATGCTTTGAACTAAATTGTAGATGCTGAAATCTGAAGTGATCATCTATAAACGAGCACACAAAAGTAATGGAAAGGTTGGCAATTTTACAGTTAAACGCATCTGTCGTACAAAATGTACAGCAAGGCAGAGAAGAACAGCTAACCTGTTTCTTTAGGAGGTTCCAGGTATAATCAATGACGCACAAGGCTCCTGTTCTACCACAGCCAGCACTGCAAATACACAACAGAAAAACGTCACATTTTTCAGACATTTGCAGTATAACTGCCCATATGCTTCTTCAACTATGCTATACTTGCCCTACATATAAGTAGCATAGCTGAAGAAGGCATTAGGTACGATGGTACATCTAATGGCTAAACCACAACCACTGCAGCAATGTCTGTAACTATTCACAGCTTACGGCTCCCCTCGTCAGCTGAATTAAGTACAAAGCTCTTTCTCAGGACAAGAAAACCAATGAAAACTGGCGCAATAAAAAAAATAAAACTTTAATAATAGTTTTAGCAACCATGTTGTGGTGACCTGTCACAGATGTGGGGTGGCTTCGTGACATGTAGGTTGGGTTATATCTGCTACAACCTCAACAGTACATGGCTGACTCATCATGAGGAGTGTCATGGTTTCACATGTTAATAGTTTCTGAACAGTTTAGTTAAGCATAAGCATATAAAAAATATAATATGTATTTATGTAAAAAACAAAAAAAAACAAAAACAATCAGTATGTGACAAATCTATACTTGTTTGTGTTTCCTCAGAGGGAAAGTATGATGCAGAACTGGAAACAAAATGATACAAACTTTCTACACAACTGACAAGCTCACACAGGTGCAATCCCACATGCCCCAAGGTTTTCTATTTGGACTTATCTAAGTCACAAGCTCTTGCTTTAGCCATAGTGTAAGTGCTGGAAAATTTTAGGGGGAAATGTCTACATATATACTTTACAACCCAGTGGGGTTTTGGCCAACCACCTACAAACATTTCCTGTTAAAAGAATAGCGTCTAACCTCGAAGCCATATTGCTGGGGACCTGTACACGTTGCCCACAAGCAGTACAAACTCGATCACAACCAAAAGCACAGTTCTCCTTTGATCTGCTTTTTTTCTTTAACATGTTAGAAAGGAGCGATGGCATTTCATACAGTGTGGTAGTTTCTGCTCGTGCGTGTACTGATCAGATAACAAAGCGATGTTCAGAAATATAAGTAAAGAATAAAAGAGTGACAACAACCTCAAACAAAAACAAAAAACAACGTACAAGAATAAAAGAGTCACGTTTTCATTTACCTGAAATATTTTTTTCACGTGTAGTTTCATTTTTAGTTGAAATCAATTGAATTATTTCTTGAATCCAGTTAAAAGAAATACTTTGAAATACTTGAGAGAAGACCAACACCATATTCTGATTTCTTTGCATTAAAAAGCAACGCAATCTAATTTACATTATATTTAGAAAATCAATCGCTACAAAAATTGACCCCAAGCTGGTGATTCAAGTTGTCCTGAGTGACAGGATGTGAAATTTAAGCATGTGAAACCAACAGTGACAAAAGCCTCCTTTCAGTTGGACCGGTGCACCTTTTACTTTAAAGGTTGAGCTGTGTACATTCTGATTCATTTCTGGTTTCGCTAAACAGCATCAAGAACATTTTTCTTAAGAACGATGAACAGAGCTTCCAACAATATAAGCATTACCTATTAAAAAATAAAGATCAGCTTTGCAGCTCATTTTTGAGCAAGACAATCCACTTCACTCATATGTTAACAGGATGTATATTTTGCCTTAACACCTAACTCCAGCCATGCAGTAAGTTCAAGTTCTATTCAAATGCCTGACCTGCAGTGGATGCAAATAGGGACGTCATCATGGGCTTGATAAGAGCGCATCTCATGCAACATGTCCAGAATGGGAGGGATGGAGTCCGGTACTCCGTGATCTGGCCAGTTGACATAGTGCAACTGTTTCAAGGTTCGGGAACTCTGAAAAAAATTCAAAGTATTGTACACATTTAGAATGCAAGCGTCTTTTTAGAGCACATTAAACTTCATAGTTATATTTTGGGGTTCAAACCCAACTGTCAAATACAACCACAAAAGTTAGGCAGGCTATAAACAGTGCTTACATTGTGATAGGTCAACCTTAGGGTCCTGGTCAGATAGTCTCCTTTGCTTTCTTCAGAGTCCTGCACAAAAAGTTTTTCTTTAACCTAAATTCTTGATCTTGCTGCTTACAAAATTATGGTAAAACAATGTAAGACTTTAAAAAAGTATAATTAGGTATAGTGTATGTGCATGGCATACAGTACTGGTCAGTTTACAGAGATTCATCATGGGTGTGAACGGTAATTTGGGGCTTATTTGGGATTTTCACTAATCTCCACAGGCTCAAATTTATACATAAAAAGTCAAAAAATCCTTTAGCATAAAAAGAATTGGATTGACAGCACTGGTTGGCTTGAACAATGCTCAGAACAATGCGAAGGTACAGTGAAAATCTATGGAGACCTGTAGATTTACAGAAAATGGGAAAGTCTTTTTTAAAATTGTAACGAACCGAGTTTTACGTCGCCATGGACTGAGAGGCTGCTCACCAAGAAAAAAGCCCTGCTCTAAAATTGACCCCTTAAATCTCAAGTAAAATTTACAGGTGCCCAAATAAACAAGCCAAAGGCCTTTGGCTTAGAAGTTTTATGGTCAGACAAGACAAAGGTTAAGCCATTTGGCCACAATGACAAAAGCTGAGGTTTTTTAAATTTAATGATATCTAATTTGTGGAGTGTGGTTATAAGCTATGCTAAGAAACCAACCAATTTAAATCAACTCTACCAACTCTGTCAAGAAGAGTGGTCAAATATCCAACCAGAGTTATGCCAAGCTACAAAAAGCAAAGCAAATCTGGGTGAGGCGCGACTTGCTAAGGGACATTTAACCAAATATTAGTTGTATGTATTTGAGACCGTATGAATAATGTTGACCCTGTGTGGATTAGAGAAAATCCAATGTTGAGCAGCCAGTTTTTGTTTTGTAAAGTAGTTAAATATATTCAGTATAGCAAATACTATAGTATATATTCAGTATAAGTTTTTGCATCAGATCCATTAACCTATTCATCTTGAAAATATGAATAGAGAACAAAAAGTACTCACACAGTAAACTTTAAAAGGCTCACAAACGAACGGCTCCTCGTGTTTCTGTGGCCAGTAAACCTCACACTTTTTCTAAACAAAAAAAAATCAATCATACAAGTGTAACAAAAGTACTTTCAATTTAAACAATACATCAAACGATAATAGTTAACAAACTGACACCAGGCTGGTGTATAAACATACAAATATAGAGAAAATTCTGTATGGTGAGAAAGAAAGTGGAAAGCAGAGAGAAGTTTACCTTTCCCATCTCAAACTCCCGACAGGCCATCACGACAACCTAGAATCATGAAGATGTGTAAAAAAAAAAAAAAAATCATAGATCTAAAAATAAATAAATAAAACATTTTTAAAAGATATGTGAACTGGGATGGGGATCTGTATTTCAGCTACTCTGGCCAAAGTCACAGCTCTTTTAATCTTAATTTAATTTTCAACTGAAGAAATGAAGCAAGTTGTGCTATCTTAAATGCACCTTGTGGTGTAGACCTTACCTCTATCTTGTATTCCCAAAGCATCCTCAAGAAGTCCACTACTGTGTGGGGCAGAGGACCCTGAGTAGCAATGTAAGCCCTGGAGTTTGATACTCCCTGCACACAAAACACAGTAGTTACATTTGCACAAACCATATTTCAGTCGGGACCCCCGTGGCCAAAAGAAACCTGTTATCTCTAATGCAGCAACTATTTGGCAGCATATACCTCCCTAGCCTTCCACTCACAGATATTGGCAGAGAGAGCAGCAGCAAGACTCTGGCTCAGAATGTAGCAGAGATCAGTGCAACCACAGATAATGTTAAAAAGCTTCGAACAGCATAAAAAAGAGAAGCTGGGGTACAGTTGGTTTGTAAAGTGGCCAATCCACTGTGGCCAGGCTAAAGCAGCCTAAATAGTGCACTTATGACGTTTGTCAATTAAATGTGTAGAAGCTGAGCCATCAGTGGATATAAGCTAAAAGGGACCTTGTTCTTTACCTTGAGGAAACTGGCGTTGATGTAGTCTGTGTCATTTTTTGATGTGACAAGAGTAAGCTTTACTCTGGTGTGGTCAACTACAAAAAGAAAAATATGTAGTTATGAATGTTGGAAAACCTAAAAAGATTCAGAGTGTGCTTTACGTTCTCACCTTGTGGCAAAAGAAATGAACAGAATTAGAATAAAATAAAGATGAAAATATAATAAAATATGTTAATGTCTGTAAGCTTTTCCTAGGATCTAGTCTACCTTGTCTAATTTAAATAAATATAAGAAACTTAAGTAGATATGTTGATCAAATTTAATTTACAATATTGACTAAATGGAGCATTACATACTGTTTATATGGTTTTTTTTGGTCACTGGCACAACACTATAGGTAATCTAGAAGTATTCCTTTACAGTGTTAATGCAGAAAACTGTAAAACTGTTGTATTTTTATACATTTAAACACGCTTACAGGGCAGAATGTCCTTGTATCGGTTCTTCTTGATGTTTTCCTGCTTTTCTGCTGTTTTGCTAGGATACGTCTTGTCCGTTCGGTACTTTGTTGACTGACTTTTCAACCTCTGAAAAACACAAAAAGAAATGTAAATGCGTTGCATTCATAAAGACTTTTCATCATAGTTCCTAGGCGCTATCTAAATGCCAAAGAGCTATTTTTGTCATGTTTTGCTGATGTGTCATACTGAAACAACCTCCAAGCTTATATTGAGATACGGGTATCATGTAAATGCATCTAAATTTTATTTAATTAGCCAAAACAGCAGATGGGTAATATGAGTTTCATGGTAGTGTTTCCTGTGCATTTACTGGAAAAGCTTGTTTTTCATAGTGCAGATGCTTTAAGGTCATTAGCAACTGATACAGGAGAGTGAATAAAAAGTGGGCATGTAACCAGCAAATTACATGTGACCAATGGCACATTGTCACATGTGGTCAGTTTTTATGTGATTCAGCCTCAGACGAAGAATCTGTGACTCATTCGAGCTCAAACTGACATGATGGCTGACAAACTGAGAGGACCTCGATTCTAAATCACCTAAGCGGAAGCTCGGACTCTCAAGTTAAACTCATGTTTGTGCTTGCAGGACTTGTTGAGACATTGGTCTTTTTGTTCTGAGGCCAGTTGAGGCAGATCTAAAAGAGTCTGCTAAAGGACTTGAAATACATCTGCACTTCTCTAACACTACAAAGTGCTTTTTGTCCTCAGAGGAAGTGATGCAATGGACTCTTTCCTCTGGAGTGGTTGTGGTGGCAGCAGTATGACAGCAGAGGGGCAGCATGTGAAGCACACAGCGCTGTCTTCAGGCACCACCATGTCACTCATCACCATGGCAGCAGCCCACAGATGATGTCACCCTGGGGTTAACACTTCTCAGGCACAATTTAGTATGTTTGCGTGAGTGTGTTTCTCTGTGTGTGTGTGTGTGTGTGCGTGGTTGTTGTTGCTGCTAGTCGTCAGTCGTGTTACAGGACTTTTGCTTACACTTCTTCCTTGTTGTGCCTTTAGTGACAAGCATCAATACAAAGAGGAAGAATGAAAATGGCGTTGGAACCCTCTGAAAAATACCAGTGTGGTACTTCCCTCAGTGTGATGTCTTTTGTAAAAAACCTAAAAATCGGGAAGACTAAGAACTTTCAGTTTCGCCGTGCTTACTGTCAATATAAAAATACACCTTTTTTTAGCGTGTGAATGTGAAAACCCATCGAGAAATACAGCATGTCTTCTGGGCTGAGAATTTTTAGCTGTACTTAAACAAGAGGAACATTACTGTTAACTCACCACAAACTCCCCAGCAATGCCGTTAGGTGTCTCCTCAGCCGCAGCCTCCTGTCTTTCCAGGTCATCCAGGAAGCTTCTCAGAATCCTGACCTGCTGGTCCATAGCTGGATCTTCACTGTGTGGGATAGGGCAGTTTTCATAGGCATTTCATGGCACAAAGGTCCTTGTCCACAGGTCATGGATAGGCTTGCTAAGCTTGGGGACAGGACTGAGGCTGTTACGTTGCTCCGCTACAGAGCACTTCTGTATTGTAGCTCTCACATGAAGGAACTGGTGTAAGGGAACTTCTAAACTGTCTTACAGAATGTAAGAGGAAGCTAACAGGTTCTGTGGTCAGATTAAAAATATTGCCGCGCCCCCTGTGGGTTTCTCTCACAGGGTCCTAAAGTCACCCGGGTGTTCTATTGCATAAATATGTAGCAAAGGGGATGGTAGGGGAAAACAAACATATATTTATGCACATAAACAGTCAAAACAGGTGATCTTAATCAAAAGCAGTCTAGTCAGTTGTACAATATTTTAAATACACAAGCCAAGTGGAGGAGAAACGCATGTAGGGATAGAGCCTAAGGCAGAAGAAAGAGGGAGCGCAAGTGTCAAAGATAATCACCCTTAGTTGCTCAGCAGTAATCCACTCAGAGCTTTGGGAAGTCTTCATGTACCTACCTTACTGTACAGCAGACATTTTTGTAATTGAAGTGAGACAGGATGATAAAAAAAAAATCTTGTGAATCTCAGCTAGCACAAATTCATGCAATTTGTTTAGTGGTTAAGCAACAATACTTTTAAATTCACAATGTGTGCATAAAAAGAGTAGTGGGAGGAGCTATGTTTTCAGGAACCACGGGCAATAACTCACCCGTTAAAGACTTCCCTTTCTTAAATATACATAAAAGCTCAGCGTTGAAAAGAGTGTGGCTTAAAAAATACAAATGAAAAAATGCATTACTTACCAAAGTGCTCCCGGGCGTGGATGTTGCCTCTCTTGTCAGTCAACCTTCAACTAATGCTTTTGTCCGGGGTGGCATCATGAAGAAGTTCTGACAGGACATTGCTACATTTAGCAGGTGCTGAGCGCCACATCAGTCGAATAGTGACCTCTAGTGGCTTTGTAGTAAACTAATGGAGACATTCTGACACTCAACTGAATGTTACATTAGTCACCGGTTTACAGTATATATCGGGAAAATATAACTGGATAATATCAAAGCATCCAAGACAGACTAGCGAATAACAAAAGGTTAAAGGAAGATTTTTGCCATGTTTTTTCCAGTCATAAAGAATCAAGCATCTGCTGTGCAAATGTATTTCATGCTGCTCGTAATAATCAACAGCAGTGTCCGATAAACTATGATTAACTAGATTAAAGAAATGGAAATTTCTTACCTGGTAAAGTGAAGTGCAGCTCTTATGTGGGGAGGGTTCCCACTCTTTCATTTCTGTGTCACTAGTTAGTATTGCTGCATGTTACACTCGTGTTCAAGGCCTAGCATAGACGCAAAAGCATTTCTGTAACCCACAACGCACCTACAGGAAGCTAAGATCACCACAGTCCACCTCTACAGTTTCCTGATTGTCGAGTTGATTCCAAACCTGACATCAGTATGAAGATATTTTACCTCGTTTTGCTTTTTCAAGGTGAGTGAACTATAATTTAAACCTTCTATGAAAGAACTTACTAAGCTAAATCCTTTCAGCACCTTAATCATCATTGTTTATTCTCTCTCTCCCAGGCTCTATTTTTGTAATTTTTTCCACTTCCGTTCTTTGTGACTTTAAACTGTAAAATCACAGCTTATTCTAGCATCATAGATAAAAACTCTGATTTCATATCAATATTTTTCAGTCACAGTAAACTTACTATTTCATATATAAATCCGTCATAATTTTTTTGTTATGTGAAAAATAAATGCCTCTTCACTTTCATATCCTGAAATTCTTTAAGATTTAAAATTATAATTAAAACATACAAGCCTATAAAAATTCCTGAATGTACTCCTTATTGAAATATTTATTTACGAAGAAAAACATGTTTAAATTAACATGTTTTTTTCTTTAAACCTTAAATTCAATTAACACGTTAACTATTTTTTGGGAAACATTTTTCGTGAAAGGTGGAATAGAAACATATATATA
>NW_005187636.1:779048-783971 GCF_000239375.1 Pundamilia nyererei | reverse complement strand
ATATATACACTGTATATATATTTACTTTACACACTGTTAAATGAAAGAAAAGTGTTGTAAATGCACACAGGATGTTTGACAACACCTACCCCCATCTCTCAAGTACTCATGAGGTGGTTTTTTTGCTTGTGTTTTTTTCTCGGGCTTTTAGTGACAATTATTCTAGCATTTGTGCTATCTGACAATCAAAATTTGAAGGTAAACTGCAAACTCATATTAATTCGAATTAAAAACTGAATAACATTTTTATGATTTACCAGACTACAAGGATTTTCTTTCTGTCTGCCTTGTATTTCAGCAAGTCTTCAGCTTGAATGTGATAAAGAGATCACAGCCCATGTTGGAGGTGAATTTATCCTTAAATGCAAGTATGGCATAAATCATTTTCTGTACAGCAAAAAGTATTGGTGTAGAGGGCCCTCCAGAAGCAATTGTGAGATTGTGGCAGACTCAGAAAACAGTCGAAACACACACAGGTCCCAAGTGATAGATTTAAACAGAAGGGGGCTGTTTGTGAAAGTCACAAATCTCCGATTTGATGATGCTGGAGCGTACTGGGTTGGGATTGATAAGATATATGCTGACATCATGACCCAAGTCAAAGTGATTATCACTGAAGGTAAGAATAAAAGACGTTATGCAACTTAGAAAATAAACATTATTTTACAATAACAGTGAAATATGCTGCATCACAGCCTCTGTTTGGTGTTAAGCTGACTGGACTGACATTTCTTTTTTTGTGTCAGTTCCAGTGTCCAAGCCCCGACTTTGGCCCCTGAGCTCTCTGGTGGACAGGCCAACATGTTGGGGGAAGTCAGTTACCTTACGCTGTGGTTGTGCAAAGGGCACTGGTGTTCGTTATGCCTGGTATCAGCACATTGACAGAAAGGACTTCCTGCTCCATAAGTCTTCAGACTTGTATCTTCACTGTGGCGCAGTTCAAAAGGACTGTAGTTATTTCTGTATTGGCAGTAATGACATAAGCAGTGAGAAGAGTGAGCTCATCTCTGTGCAGGTTCTGATGCCTGCAAACAGCAGCTGTATCTATGTTGTTAATATTCAGGGTAAGAACAAATATGATATTCCATTGTGCAAATATAAATGTGAGAACTGTCTTTACAGTGATTTACTGATTAACAAAATGCTTTTAGAACAAATGTAAAAAATGTAAAAAAAAAAACAAAAAAAAACAAAAAACATGCAGCATTTTTATAACAACTATTTATATTTACTGACAATATACAATGACTAAAACAACAAGTCAATTACTATATTTCATTTTAAAACATGGCAAGTGTTCTGTTGTAATGTTTGAGCATGGACGTGGTTCTGTTCCCATAGTGATAATTTATTTAGTTAGTTTGTTTTTTTAATTTAGAATGAGATTTTTTAAACATTAAGACATTAATTTAAACTTAGTGGGCCAAAATTCAAAACTGGAACAAAGTCGCGGGCTAACATTAATATTTATTGAAAAAAAATCTTCCTCCAGATTTAAGAATGAATGTCTTCTTATGGACTCAAACAAGTTTTGCTGAAAAACTGAATATGGAACAAGCAAAGCTTAATACTAAACAATATATATATATTAGCTGTATAATACCAGTTGGCCAGCTCTAATAATAATTTGGTATGGCTTTGCGGGCCAAATTAAATTAGGCTGCGGGCCAAATTTGGCTCACGGGCCAGAGTTTGACACCTATGATTTACACCATTCATAAATGTCCCATGAAAAAGATTACAATATTCATAGCCTCATATATTAGTGGCAAAAAATAGACTATTTGTGCATTTGTGACACTTTAAAGCCAAAAATTTATTATGAAATTAAAATGGCATTTAATAATTTTTTTTATGCAACTTGTGCATGCATGCGTGCATGTCTGCGTGTGTGTAGTATAGTAAACTATTGCTTGGAAGAAAGGATTAAAGACATCGTGTGTAAGTTTTGACTTCAGTGACTCCTAGAGGTTATAACAGATATGACCGTATGTACAAACCCTTTATGTACAATTTTTCCTTAGGGTCATTCTATTTTTTTATTAACAAAAATCAGGTCATTAGTATTATATTCTAAGCATAAAAACACAATAAACATAAAAGACAGAGTTTAAAGTTACCATGAAATATTCTAAACAACAACGTCTGTTTTCTTCTCTCTTGTTTTTACAATGCTGTAAAAGCTTCATCCTCAAGGTCTATAAAGCATTATCATTGTAATCTTTTCTTTTTCATTACCAGGTCAACCAATTTATGACTGTGCAGACAGAATGAGCACAACCACAGTCACAACACCAACTCTGACCTCCTGCCTAGTTATTATGAACATCAGTGATAACACAAGAAATCAATCTTTACAACTGAATGAAACCACTCAAGGCTTTTTTTTCATCAGGTTAGTCAATATGCTACTTTTTACTTTATGGAAGAATCACTAAAGGCTGAAAAGAGAATTTAAATTTGTTGAAATTTCACCATAAGATGCGGTCTGAAAACCTGCCCTACTCCCCTTTTCTTTTCTAGATCATTGACGGGACTGCCACTGTGGTACATATTACTGCGTTGGAGTTCTTTTCTGGCCTTGTTGATAATCATTTGCACAGCTGTTAAATGCACAAGAAGAAGATACAAAAAATATGTCAACCAGAAGAAAAATATTCATTGCAGGCGAATTTACCATGCGTGTTAGTGACCTGAATTTTACTGTGGTAGTTCTGTGGAAGTTAGAATGATGCCTCTGAGATAGCAGCTTTGTGGCTTAATTGTTGGCCAAAGTTCTTCGATCATGTGGGCCTGTTTGTGAAGAGGGTAGGGCATAACATGTCAGACTGCAGAATGACTCATGCAATACTGACCAAAGTGGTCTGTTATTTATTTGAAATACTAGAGTTTGGAAGAGTCTACAAGACCATTGAAATAACAGTTTTAATTATGATTGCTGATTGCTTTATCAGATCAACTTTTCATATAGTAGTTACACAATTTTGTATACATTAGTTATACAAAATATTGACATTAAAACCAACAAAGCTTTTCAGAAGGCAGCTAATGATGATTATCACGATCAATGAAAATAAAAGGACTTATGGTATTGTCTTAGGTAGTGGAAATAAATGTAAACAAACTTCAGACATTTTACCGTCTATCTAAGGCCCTCTTCACTTCTATAAACTGATGGAGAGTACCAGGTATTTAACTTTTATTTACCTCTAAGTGGACATATCTCCTTTGCGGCATTCCTGACTCAGACCTAGTCATGTTAGTCCACTATACAGATATATGGAGAGTCATACGAGAGCCAATCAAGAGGATTGTTTTAATAATGATGATGATGACTAAGAATGTAGCCCAAGATTATTAAAAAGGTGTGTTTCAGGTCCCTGAATTTCCACATGAATTAGACTGATGATTATGAAAATATATAAATAAATTTGCAGTAAAACAGTCATTGACTACCATGTACTTTTGCTGTTTTTGTATTAGCGACATTAATTATACTTAAATTGTGGAGTCTGGAAGTTTTATATGATAAATGGTTTATTGCTGTTACAGGTTATGAAGAAATGCAAATACCTCACCCCCTTATTGTGAAATCAGTATCACAACAATGTGTCAGTACTTGGGCGTTGTAGGGCATTAAAATATGTCATATCAGGTTGATTAAAATTCTAGTGCTGCTGGCTCAACACTAGAAACAGACTAAACTATAAGGTAGAATTCAGCAATATTACCCTTGAATTAGTGATGTATATGAACTGTAGCATACAGTTGTCCAAATATTTAGTTTACTGGGTCTTGACTGATACTATTTTGTTTCCATTCTCAGAGAAAGTGTCAGAATATTCCAGGTTAATTACTACTCACGTTGTACTGTAGTTGATTTCGTTACACTTAATGTTAAAATAATAAAACTTTTCATTTCAGACATTATAAAATCTCTCTGTATTTTATATATTTCATATTTAGCAGTGATACTACTTGGGTATTTGATTTCTCTCTTAAAGATGTACCAATATACCTATATGCAATATAGGTATTTTGGTACATATACCTTGGTAATATACAATATATGTACCAATACACCTACCAATACCGGTGCCTCCTCTCAGTGGGACATGCCCTGGACACCTCGACAAGGAGGCATCCTGGTTGACAATTCTACTCTGAGCCCCTACGAATGGCTGAACTTCTCCCCCTAAGATCATCCACCTTTCAGAGAAACCTAATTTCTGCCACTTGTATCTGTGACCATAGGTGAGGGTAAAGACATAGAAAGACCAGTCAATCAAGAGCTTCACCCCCACAGACCAGTACACGTCCATATCACTGCAGCCGCAGCACTAATCCATCAGTCAATCTCCCGCTCCCCTCTCCTGCTGCTTCACACTCGGCTGTGAACCACTTCAGTGCAAGCTGGAGGCTACAAGCTGTATCCTTTATCCAAGGTTCAACTAACAGACTCTCTTCTTGCCAGCACCCCGGCATAGACTTTTCCAGGGAGGCTGAGGAGTGTGATCCCCCAATAGTTGGAGCACACCCTCCAGTCAACCCCTTCCCAAAGATAGGAACCACTACCCCGGTCTGCCAATCCAGAGTTACCACCCCTGATCTCCAAGCAAAATTGTAGATGCGTGTCAACCAAGACAACCCTAAAGCATGCAGAGCCTTCAGGAACTCAGGGCAAATAACATCCACCACAGGGGCCCTACCACCAAGGAGTTATTTAACTCCTTCAGTGACCTCACCCTCAGTGATGAACGAGTTGTCCTCCTCGTCCTGAGACTTTGCTTCCTCTATGGAAGAAGTGTCAGTGGGATTAAAGAGGTCATCAAAGTACTCCTTCAATAATCCAACAATATTGTGATGATATTCTGTTCCTAACCAAGCTGACTTTGGAGAAGAGGTTGTCACGATCCGCAGTGG
>NW_005187636.1:776168-777156 GCF_000239375.1 Pundamilia nyererei | reverse complement strand
ATCAATACAAAATACAGGGATCATCAACCATTTATCAAAACAAATGCAAATCTCTGTGGCATTCTGGACATCAACTTCTAGGCTAAACCAGAAGCTCCTTGTAATTCATGTATATGCTGCTTCTGATCACCCTGCACAATCATCATCATAAAATCTGACGTGTCAAAGTGTATGAAGCATAAAAAGTGAATGTCTACATCAGCCAAAACTTTTGGCTGGGACTTCATTTGTTATTTGAACAGAACACTATAAAAGTGTCAAAGGTCCAGTAGATTTACTTTATAGTTATGAGTAAATCTTCCTAATCATAAAACTGTTTTATGTCAGAAACAGTAACTGCAATAGATTTCTAAGTTGCAAAAAATCCAAATGGTCATAGCGTATATGTTTTGTGAGACCAGTTTCCTCCAAAGTTTTAGTGAAGTCCAGTGTAAAGTTGTGTAAAGTTGTAAGCCAGACCATCTCCAAATGTAGGCTGGCTGATCCCTCCTATCCCAATAAATGGGTGTGAGTATAGCTGTATGCCTGCCATTAACACTGGAGCATGACCAATAAAAAGCTAGAGTGCACGTGAATCATTTAGAGCACATTGGTAAATAGTTTACCAATGTTAGTTCACTGTGTAGTCTATGATTCAGTGGGTGATTATACCAAAGTGAATGTCTAATGTGAGGTGAGCTCCCATTTGCACCTGCATCCTATACTCAGACCCACTCCATGTGTTTTCCAAAACACTAGTTATATCCTTAGACTTTCTGCATATGTGGTGTTTATGAAACATAAATTGCATATATTGTATATTTTATCGTTTTATGTTAGCTGGTATGTGATTATTTTAGACTTCATATCTCTGACACTGCAGAAATTATCTTATCATTACTTATTTTATCTTGATGTCTGTTGCAGTTCTAATAGACACAACTTTCAGTTTTCAGTGTCGACTTGCAATCTACTAGTTGTGGTTGCCGATTACACTTTCAGTTCAAGT
>NW_005187636.1:773302-774276 GCF_000239375.1 Pundamilia nyererei | reverse complement strand
GAGTCCCACACAAATCCCACACAAGTTGTGTGGCACAGGCTTTGAGGACATGGAGAGTCACCCTGTCTGGTCCAGCAGACTTGCCTGAGAACATCTTCTGACTTGTCTCTGAATCTGGTCATGAGTGAAAGTAACAGTTTGGGGAGGGGTTTCAATACTTTACCAGGAGGCTGTGTTGCAATGTGGAGAGAGAGTGGCTTTGCTGTGGATTGCAGGCTGACTACAGGTAAGTCATTAGGGGGGTGAACATTTGTTGCAATCTCAAATCTGTTGAAAAACCCGTTCAGCTTATTTGCTCTGTCCACACCACCCCCAGCTCCCCTGCTGCTGGATGACCTGAATCCAGCAACTGTCCTCATGCCACTCCACGCCTCTATCATGCTGTTCTGCTGGAGTTTCCGCTCCAGCTTTCTCCTGTAATTGTCCTTAGCCTTCCTGATCTTTCCCTTCAATAACACCTGAACCATTCACACCTCCTCTCTATTGGTAAGATGAGATCAAGTCTGATCACATAAGACCTTTTATGTGAGGAGAGGTATTTTAAATTTAATTCTGGATGTAACAGGGAACCAATGAAGATAAGCCAATATAGGAGGAATATGCTCTAATATTCCCTGTCAGTATTCTCTTAATGTGTAAAAACTTTATAAAGTTATAGAGTAAATCTGTAAAAAGGAATATGGACACAGTTGATTAAGGTTGTTATCATTTAAGGCTGTTCAACCAACATGTATCTGTATCAGAATTAAAACCCTGTGTTAATCAAAGAGGAAATTATGTGGTTACAGTTGCTCCAAAACTCTAAGAACAGTAATTAACTATCCATCCATCCATTCGCTTCTGCTTAATTAATTAACTAAACAAAGTGAAATAATACAGCATATTACAAAGTTACAAAATATAACAAAATGCCTCTCATAAATACAAACAGCTCTGATGATAAATATCCCAGCTAAAACTGACGTGCCTCTCTA
>NW_005187636.1:770363-771498 GCF_000239375.1 Pundamilia nyererei | reverse complement strand
CATCATTATATTTCAGTAATGTAAAGACACTTATTGAATTACAGCATTAAATTAAAGAACTGACAACAGAAGATTTTTACCATATTTACATAGATCATTACTCAGCGTTTTTTGAGTGCATGTCCAGTGCTAGCTTTGAATTAAAAACTGTTTTTCTCACTGTAGGGACGACACCAGGAACCATTCTTTTTATTTATAAGCAAACATCAGGTTTGGCTTAAACATTGCTTTCAAAGCAGAAATTATGTGGTCAAAGTTGCTCCAAGACTCTAAGTACAGTAACTAACTAAACTAAGTGAAATAATACAGCATATTACAAGGTTATAAAATATAACAAAATTGCTCTAATAAATACAAATAGCTCTAATTATAATTATCTCAGTATATTACACAAAATTAAATATATATAGCTAAAACTGACGTGCCTCTCTAGGCATATCTAATCATATCATTTAATTTTCTCTGTAGATGATTTGGTATTAAGGGTGTGCAATTACTACAATGTGTACGTGAATTTAATATGTATTTTTAAATTCCAACTTTGCCTTTATAGCCTCAATTGGACCAGTCTCCTGGGTAATGATAGATAAGGTCATTTTGGATAACTGTATTGATATACAGTTTCCTTTTTGTTTCCCACAAGTTTAATATGAAGAGTCCAAATGATGAAAATGGTATGAGGATTTTTAACCTCTGAAGAAATAGTTGTCGTCAGCAATGTTAAAGTGTGAACCTGGATACATAATCAATGCAAACCTTACCGTGACATAAAAACGTTACTGGTCATCTGGACTTCCTTAATGTATACACATGTTATGAATTAAAATTGCTATATGTAGCTTCACTTCTCCATTGTTGTTAAAATTTGTATTAAATACCTCAGGAGGTTGCTAGCATAATATAGAGATAATTTTGGACAATTCTAGTAATTTCCATTCTGTGAATGTGAAAATCCTGTGATTCGATATGACTGAATAATGGTCTCCTCCTGTCTGTGGTCTTATTTCAGGGAAGATCTGGATAAGTTAAGAAAGGCCCGTGTACCCAGATATACAATATGATATAAAAGGTTTGGCTACGTGGAGTGTCACAAAAGTCATCATATTTTGTTTTAATTTGATTTCACATTGCTGCA
>NW_005187636.1:763547-769232 GCF_000239375.1 Pundamilia nyererei | reverse complement strand
GAAGTACAACAACCCTCATTTGGCTTATTGGTAGCACTACAAGTACTACACTCGTTTTATGTGAATCCACACAAACTTAAGAGCTTTGTTTCTTTCGTTTATTTCATTATTATGTTATAAAGTACGCGAGCTGTAATCTAAGGCTAAGACTTTCTGAAGAACAAGCACGTCACTGCTTGACCGCGCCTACTTCCGAGAAGGAGACGCAGCCCACATTAAAACAAGGAGAAACCCGAAATAACCTTTCAGAGCAGGACTGTTAGCGGTCATCATTGTTGGCGTTCAGACGTAAGGTATGGTGTCGTTTGTTTTAACCGTCCGTAACAACCGAAAAAACAAAAACAAAGCGTCGACCCCATAACAGTGCTATATCATTGTATTTATCCGTCGTTGCTGCTAAGTTAGCTAACAATTAGCTAGCTAACGCAGCCGAAGTCGATTTAACAGTTTATGGATTTTGACCAAATTGCAGACATTCAGATGGAATCAGCATTTTTTAATCTTTCAGTGACATCTTCTTAACTCCCTGTAAGCTAAATTACGCGATTATTAATGTGATGTGTTACCACTCACTGTATCTTTTGCTCCAGGAAGACCGAGAGTAGCATACGTGACCTGCGAGAATTCACGGCCATTTTTTTCCCCGTACCTACCTGTCATTTAGTTTAACAAATGTTGATCGGCCAGCCGAAGCTATCCTGGCCTTCAAGTTGTATAATATGGAAAGACTTTAGGTTTGTTTTCTGCCGCGACAAAGGGAGAGGGGAGGCAGTATTTTCAAATATTTCATTTTTAAAACCTAAACTTGGTTACTGTTAAGGTTTTGGTTTAGGGAAATATATAAACTTTACCGAAGACCGAATGTTTGCACCTGCTACCTTCCGCTAGTTAATGTGTTAGCAGTGACAGACCTGATTCAATGGAATACCTTTGTTAGTACCAGCTATCATGACCAAGTAATATATCTCTGATTGTCTTTATTGTGTTTGCCTTTGTTTTGTACCAGAAAGGGCTCTTGAGTTTTAGTTAAACATGTCAGATCCTGTCATGGCTATTACTGCAGTCCTTCTGCTGAGCAGTCTTCGCTTTTTTGCAGTTAATGCTCAAGGTGAGTGCAGTGCGGATAAGCTTGAGACATGGTAAACACAGCATGGTGTTTGTCCTGGGTTACCCTGTTCTTAAAATTCTGTTCTCTCTTTTTTTTGTCTGTATATTTTTTGTTTTTGTTTTTTTCTTTTTCATGTACAGCTCAAGGCTGTTCCAGACCTGTTGGAGAAAACATGGATTTAAAGGGCAATGGCATCCTTCTAACTAGTTTCCCAGATGGGACCACAGTTACATTTGCCTGTAATACTGGATATGTGTCTGCAGGAGGTTCCCCAAGTGTTACTTGTACTGCTGGAAGTTGGAGTCCTGTGCGGATGAAATGCGAGAGTGAATATTAACACTTGCTTTTAAATTCAAATTCCTTATAGCAGCTGTATTTCACAGCCAGTTTAAGCACATGAGAATGAGCGTCAGGTAGAATTTACTCGCTATCCTGGTAACATTCTTAAAATTTGTGTTTAAAAAAAAAAGTCTACCTCTATAAAATGTCTTACTCACATATACATGTTACATAAACAGTAAACTATATTTGGTGAGACAATTACACATACTATCACAAAAGTCCTAAAGGACCAATTTAATCCTTATTTTTCTTGTTTCAGGGTACAACTGTGGCCCTGTGGGGGAAGCTGAAAATGGACAGATTGAATATCATCCTGGGACTGAATTTGGTGATACAGCAGTGGTCATTTGTAACCCTGGGTTAGTAATACGATGTTAGCTCTAATAAACAGTGTTTAGATAATTAGTTTTCAGATTGAAGTTAGTAGTAGCATATTAAATCACTAAAATGTTGCAATTTATCCTATTTTAAAAAACAAATAAATAAATCAGAATGAGTGTCACGTCGGGTTTACTTCGTCTTCTGTGTCATGTGAAATAAAATTTCTAAACCAACCTTTTCCCCTCGAATCAGTCATATGCCAGTTGGTGTAGGAAAGCTCACTTGTGGAAGCCAAGGGTGGATGGGCAGGTTGCCTGTATGTGAAGGTTGGTTGTCTTGTCTTAATACAAGTCACACCCCTGCTTAAAAGCTCACTGTTTGTTTTCATTCTGATAGATTTTTATTTTTATTTTCCAGTGACAAAATGTGAATCACCACCTGAAGTAGAGTATGGCTCTTTCAGTCCAAATAAAGATCTCTATGAATATAATGAAGTTATACAGTACACCTGTAAAAGCGGCTATACACGTAATGGATCAAGACAGTTGCATTGTTCGGATGATGGAACATTCAAGCCTGAGCCTCCGAAATGTATCAGTAAGTGTTTTGAATTTTTTTTTCAAAAACTTGTTCTCTGCTTTTTCTTGTGTAGTATAAATTAGGCTAATACATACTGTGGAAAAGGTCATTTTTGACAACTGCACCAATGTCTACTTTCTTTCCCTGCAGAGGTTGAATGTGAAGATCCAGAGATTTCATTTGGACAGTTGAGTAGCGGTGCTCGACCTCCATATGGATACTCGTCTACAGTCATATTACAGTGTAACGGTGGATACACAATGATTGGATCTGCTACTGTGATGTGTGAGCTAAATGGTCAATGGTCACCTGGACTTCCTCGGTGTATACGTAAGTCATAAATGAAAATATTTATTTGCATTTACTGAGTTCAATCGGATCATGATCTCTTTGCTCTAAGTGCAACCTCACCCCCAATTCTGAGCCTAAGTCCTCCTGCTGCATATTTTTTATAAATGCTTAATGGCAGTTTACCTCTACTACGAGGTTTCTTTTGAAGTGGACGATTCGTCTACTTCCAGTATCTTGTCATAGGCTAGAAAAACATGTTGGTTGCAAAGTGTTATAATTCAAGCTTTTCGCTAACTGCTCAAAGCTGGAGCTTGCTGGCTTGTGCTTTCTTTCTTTTTCTCATTCATTCAATGCATGGATCTTGGCAGCTAATTCGTGATTTCTTGCATCATTATATTTCAATAATGTAAAGAAAATATTCAGTTACATGATTAAATTAAAGCATTTACAAAAGATTATTCTTCAGCATTTTTACTCAGCATTTTTAAATATAAATAATCAGTAACATACATAAAGCTAATATTATGCATGAACTGTTCCTGTTGGGAAAATTTGATTCAATTTTTCCAGTTCCAATTGGTAACTGATACCCTGGCTCTGGGTATATGACCACATGATTTACCAGGGATGCACCTCTCTGATTTGTGGATATTGATTCGATTGACATCTAATGGCAGAACTATTATAGCATGAAGCATGATCACCTAATCAAAGCCACAGCAGTTTAAAGGCTTTTCATGCCAGCTTCACCAATTGCTTCTCTTTGTATGCTTTTAAAGTTATTATTACTTAACTGCAAAATTGATGAAAGTGAACTGAGATAACTGAGAAGATCAGACTCTTTTGCTCAATTGTTTTTACGCTCTGTTTGGTATTATATGAATTAAGAGTCAGAGGGACATTGGTTTGGTTTGCACAGGAAACTTAAAAAAAAATATATATATAGTTAGGAAAGCTAAGTATATCACTGTATTGGATATAAAAGAATGATTCCCAGTCTTTTCTTTACAGAAGGATTACAAAATATTGATTTAAAACCAATATCACAAAATACCTAGAGTTACTCTGTCTGTATCAGATCTCAACTGGTAAGAGCGTGATAAGTGTTCCCTCTATTGAGTGTGTGTCCAATACTAGGGGTGGGTTTAAAAAAAAAAAAAAAAAAAAAAGATTTTCCCTTTTCAAACCAATTTTAGTTTGAATAATGTGATATCTATTCATTAAATCCTGAATCGATTTTTAAATATAAATGTATTTTGTCAGAAATGCCAGAATCTCAGGTTAAAGCTCACAAAACTATTTCAGTTAAAACAACAAATGAGAGCAGGTAAAACTTAACTCAACCAGCAGCAGAAGAAGATCCAAACTGTTTCACGTTTGAAAGACATCATCATGAATTCTCTCTTACTTTTGCTGTTTTGCTTCCACCATGATAAAATCACACTTACTGCACAGCTCTCTCTCCTTGTGTACTTTAAGACCAATTTCCCATCAAAAATCAGTTTTCTCCATTATTCGCTGGCTTATTACACACTTGTCTACTGTTGTGTACAGTGTGCCGGCCGCAGGTTTGTTTGTTTTTTTCCAATACTGACGAAATGTAAACTTACAAATGATGCCAAATCGTAAAACACTTAGCTGTATTTCTAATAAAACCTCTGTAACTTTGCTCTTCTTCAATTCAGCAGCATCGGGTAATGTTAATCTGCTGATTTATGGTTTCCTTCTGTTTTTGATCTACTGCAGAATATTTTTAAGGAGGTTATCTGCTATGAAACGCCAGGCCAGGAAAATCTCCTTCATATTTTTGTTTTATCCTCGGTTACTTTAACACCAAGGCATCTGCTGTGATGCTTACACCTCTGATGAAATCTCACAAGTGTCAGCTTTGTTTTTATACAGAGATATAAAAATATGGATATGTAATGATAAATGATCAGAATTATAATATATTTGTTACTGAGTCAAAATTGAATCGAATCAAATTGAATCAGAATCAAAGCAGTTATAATAAATTGAAATCGATACCCAACCCTATTTAAAAAGCTGTATTTGTCACTTTGGGGACAACACCAGGAACCATTATCTATAAGGGAACATCCGGTTCGTAATTTTGTGAAATAAAATCTGCCCAATAAATATTATTGATATATGATTCTTAATCCATATTCTTTTTACATTTATGGCTGTAATTATAATAAATGGCATATCAGTTTATCTGATGTGTTTGAGAGGCCAAACAGGGAAAGCATTGATTTCATTGGAACTTTTAACTCACTTGGAAGCAAAACTATTCCTAACCTACAAACAAAAGGTCTTGTCATGTCAAGTTTGAAATATCTATAAAGCTGCGGTTGCTTGCATGTTTCCATTGTGTTGTTTTAGCTACCTAGCTGTCCTCCTAGAACATCAGCACACTGCTGCTGTTGTAAACAACCCAGACTTAAACTGAGTGATCTTTGTCAACTGTTAGGCTATTGCTAAACTGTAGTTTGAGAAAACTGTAGTTTGGCTATAGATCGGCTTGTTGTCGCAGATATGCAATCAAAATTTATTCCAGGCTTTTGAGTGAGGATCAGACCAATGTCCCATCCTTTCCAATCAAATAGTTGCATCTCTAGTTGGGATTTTACACATCCCTGCTGACTTACTTTTTGTTCCTGCAGCAAAACCCGCAACAACTACCACTACAACCACTACGACCATAACCACTACTAACCCTTCTACCCCAAAGAAACCAGCAGGTACAGTTCATTTTAAAGCTCATAAAGATCTCAATATCCAGTTTTCCTCCCTTTTAGCAAGGTTGTGCATTTGATTTTTCCCAAAGAGCACATGAAGTTCTGGGACTACTATTGCCCATCCCTGCTTTATATGTTGCCACAGCAGATCATAATCCTCTACAGTGGCTTGCAAAAGTATTCAGCCCCCTTGAACTTTTCCACATTTTGTCACATTACAGCCACAAACATGAATCTATTTTATTGGAATTCCACGTGAAAGACCAATACAAAGTGGTGTACACGTGAGAAGTGGAACGAAAA
>NW_005187636.1:733238-762361 GCF_000239375.1 Pundamilia nyererei | reverse complement strand
GCAACTGACTGCACTCAGACCAAAGGGGGCTGAATAATTACGCACACCCCACTTTGCAGTATGATTCTTTAAGTTGCATTGTTTTCCCTCCCACCAATCATTTCTATGTTCTCTTTCACTACACCTAGAAACCCTCTGAGGTCAAAATTTTTTTTTTTTTTTGTAATTTATTTATTTATTTTTCCATCTGGCAGCTCTGTTTTCCACATCCTTTGACCAGGATGTCCTCTATCCCTTTTTGGCACAAACCATCTTAACTTCGCTTGCTTTATTTCCAAACCATTGAACCTAATCTGGTTCTCCTACATGCTTTATATAACTCTTGTTCCCCTGGTCACTCAAGAAAACTCTTAGCATCTTCAGCCACCGCATAATGTTCTTGTTTTTGTTTGTTTGTTTTTGTTCTACTGTCTCCAAACGTATAGCACAGCAGGTCATACTACCATCATAATGTGCCATTGCTAAAAAAAAAACTAAATCGTAACATATATTTTTGGGTGTTACATGGTAACCGTTTGAAACAGTGATCAAACTTGCCATACTAATAGGATTTTTTAGTTTTCATGTAAATCTGATGACGTAGATTATTATGTTTATTTCTCAAACTTTGCAGCAGTTTCCATGTGCTCTAAATATCTTAACGTTGTTTGAACATGTCTTTTTTTTTTGGAAATATGTATAAACTGCTATATTTTCAACAGTTCCATCTGGAGAAGGATGTGAGGATCCCAAAAAGAGAAATGCTGAGGTGATTGTGAGCTCTCAACCTCCATATAGACATGGGGCTACGGTGACTCTCAGCTGCCCGTCTGGATACGAGCTAACCGGATCAGGTACCCAGACATGTGGAAAAGGTGGTCTGTGGTCACCAGGAATTCCAGAATGTGCACGTAAGTCAGATGTTAATAATAAATATTTTATGTGATTAGCTTTATCAGATAATACTCTACATGGGCAAAAAACTGGCTTCCTTTTTAAACGACATTGTTATTTTATTAAGTTAAAATAGATTAAAAAAAAAAACTTCAACTTTTTTTTGGTGTATATTTGTTCAATGTCAGTTTCATCATATACTGAAAGTAGAATTTTTTATTTTTATTTTTTTATTTTTTAAATTTCAAATAACAAATGGAAAGCATGCTTTTGATAAACCAGAAGCATGCAGTTCACAGGGATTGAAAGAGACTTTTCAGTGTACTCAGGGGTCATTTGTATAAGTTTAGCAATTTTGCTGTCTCTTCCTTTGGTTTTCATTGGTGTTTGTCTTTTTTTTTTCTTTTTTTTTCCCTTTGCTTCACCTCCAGTGGACAGTGGAAGTGGCAGTGGCAGTTCTAATCGTGTTCTTATTGGCGTTTTGGGTAAGTTTGAAATTTTGAACTTTTATAGTAGATCGTGAATGTACAAACATGAGGGTGAACCAAAAAGATTATGTTTATATTACAGCATGCTTATCATATTTTTATGATACACATTGAGAACATATGAGTAATTAGTATTTAAATGGCAGTATTTTAGTATAATATAGTATTTTTTTTTTCTTTGATGTTATATTAAGGTTTGTTTTTTGCCTTTCTTTTAATGACTGTACATTTAAAAAAATTACAGTTGGTGATTGGGTCAACTTGTTGGTTACACTAATTATTTATATAATGTTATCAATACACAATGCTTGTAAACCATTAAGTCTAGGATGTCCTGCAGCCGCAGCACACCTCTGTCTGATGGAAAGTTAAACAAGCTGCAAATGTTTGTATAAAAAACGGATGATGGCTTTGTAAACCAGTGTAGTTCTGCACTAAAGTGATTTATAATAACTGTAGTTATGCCACACTAGTGACCTATTATCTTATTACCTGAGTTAACAACTATAGTATGTTCAGAGTATGTTCTGCACAGTCCAAAGGGGATTACATTTCAGTAAAATTGAAAATAACAAGATTGCAGAAGAATGCAGTCTTTTTTTTCTTTTTTAAATTAACGAGAATTCTTTACCTTGGTTTATTTCATTGACTGTCTCCTCACTTGAAGACTATTTGACAAGTCTGATTTTGTTTTCCACCTTCTTTTGTTAAATACTACTCAGTTATTTGCCAGGATTATCTTTATTTAAAATTGTATCATCATTATAACAGTCTCCTATATTCTCGTGTCATTATTACCTTTGTGGCCTTATCTAATAGGTTTTCAGTCACTAAGCTTTTTTTTTTTTTAAATGTTTCTTTGTTTTTTGTTTTTTTTAAATTAATTTTTCCCCTCTGCCCCATCAAAGTGGCCATCGTCATCGTTGGAGGCATTGTTGTTGTTTGTTGTGTGTTTTACCACAAAAACAGCAAAAAAGAAAAGCGGTAAAGTTATGTTTTATTGAACTTTGCTGACTAACCCTTGAAATAGCTTTGTCCTTGTAATGGCTTTGTGTTGTTTGCTTCTCAGCTACTCATTAATTTTCCAGCTTTTCTTTCTATCCAAGCTTTCTATAATCTTAGTGTTGCATGTTGAAACTTTGTACTTTTCGCAAGGCTTCCTGGATAATGTATTTCTCTACTACAGTGTTATTTTTCCTACACAGAGCTGTAGGGTTTAGCTCAGTCTCAAATGACCTATGCTGGTTTTAATCACATTTTTGATAATCACAATTAAATTAAAAAAAAACCCCAGCCAATTTCAGCTGGTAGTAAAGCATGTAGTGTTTTAAAATGATGAATGAGGTGAGTAGTGGTTTAAATTGTGTTGTTACATACAACATTTTTCATATGTTGATGCTTGGCTATGTCCCTTTCTGAGGCAATGCGACTGCTGTGAATACCACGACAGAGATTTTGTTTCATTTGCATTAGCTTATGTACCATAGCTAATTCTTAGATTTCAGGGCTGTGAATATGGTCAAAAGAAATGCATCTAATTTTTTGGATTTTTAAAACTTTCTATTGTTTAAATTTACCTGTACAATGGGAAGTGTGTGCCATACCAGTGACACATTTCCAGAGAAGCGTTGTATGAAACTCGGTGGCTTTCCTGTTGTGGACTTCAAAGTCTTACACTTCGGTGTTGGACTTGACAAACTGAGGGTATCAGTGAGGTAGATTCGCATACATATAATACAATCTATAGTGGAGGATAGAACTTGCTGTGTTCAAATATTCATCGTGGATTGGGGTGCTAGAGTTAAATTTGCTTTTAGGATCAGTAATGTCTGCGATAAACTGGTAAAACGGTGGAGGTTATTATTCAGTGATATTTATTTATTTTATTTTTTTAAATGTGACAAGGGAGCATTTGGTGGCGGTATAATCGTTTCTTCCTGCAGAATCTTATCACTATTTGTATTTATAAGAGAAATATAAACAGCCCAAATAGTATGTAGGCATTGTTTACAAAGTATATTGTAATCTCTTTAGTCGCATGAAGGATTTAATTACGTTTTGGAACATTGATATTAATTTGCTATTTATTTTAGCTTTGATTGGAGTCTTAAAAAAAAAAAAAGCCAAATATGCTGTTATTGATGAAGTTTTATTGACCTGTTTGTTTCTGCTGACAGGAATGAACAGGTAATATTTTGTATCTCATCAAACAAATTTGGCTGTTTTGACTATAAGAGGTGAAAGAGTAGCTGCCGGCACGGGTGCTGCTTGTGTGGGGTGGTCCTTGTGGATGAGTGGTATGTAGGCATGTGGTGGTTTCTGTGGACTTCTTCATTCCATGTAGCTTTCTGTTTGCTTTGTTGTGTATTATCAATAATGTTGACCAGTCATTACTGGATTACAGCACTCGAAGAGGCAATACTGACAAAGATGCTACAAATGTTGGAGAGGAAGTACTGTAGCACTCTCGGTAAGATGATGGATCTTGAAGAACACTTGAGCTAATTTATGTAAAACAAACAAATAATAAGATTAATGTGATAATGTAGATATACATTGTCATATAATTTCACTCATGTCCATAATGTATGTTCAGTGATGGTCTTTTTCCTTTTTCTACCTTGGCTGAACTTGTGAAACAACTGTTTCAGTACTCAAACATTTTTTTCCTTTCTCTACAGGTTTGCAGGGGGTTTTAGACTTTTCCAAAAAGTATATAATTACAATTATTTATTTACTTTATTTCTTTTTTTCAGTAAGCATGGCAGCCTGGCTACTCCACGACTGCTGTCTATAAAAACAGCTTCCTAAGAAGAATGTCAAAGGACCAGTCTTTGAATGTACGTGCCCTCTGTGTACACGCATTTGCCTGAAGTTTCTGAGCAACTGTCTTAAAATTGGTTTCCAAAGACCGAGAAACATCTTTGGATTGGGACATGTTATGCTTCGAGTGGCTTGTCTCATGACTTTCTGTATTCTGATCATTAGGAAGAAACGTATAAATATTTATCAGAAAAGCTTAAATTCTATGTTTAATTTATCTGTTGCACTGTAGTAAAGGAACACCACTTGACCATTGTTGTTCATTTAAACAGATGGTGTAAAATAAGCAAAATTAGCACATTGTCTGTTTGGTTGTCATATGGCTTAACTGAAGTTTAGCCAAAATGATTAGATACCATGTAACTACTCATTTGGATCAAATAAATTTGTTGGAACAGTTTGGTGTGTATATAGGACTGCTGGTTGATGAACCAGTCCTGTACTTACGACTTGCAGAAAGAAAGGGGGGGGGGGAAGAAGAAAGTTGGATCTGTAAAATAGCCCCAAACCTAAATGTAAGGCATCATTAATTGTTTTAGCTTGTGCTTCATTTAAATAGTTGTGAATTTCATAAATGTGACCCCAGTTATTGGGTGTAAAAACTTCCTGCAGTGTTTGGCCTCTAATAATGTCACCACCTTGTTTTGTTTTTTTTTTTGAATTTGCCAAAATGAGTTTAAAGTCTCTTAATGTATGCTCAATCATCCAGGAAAGGAAATCCCAAAAAGTTGATTCTGTTCATCTGAAGACGTCACTTGGATGAGTGATGAAACGTTTCTCCCACTGGAAATGCTACGATGAACAGAATCAACTCTTTGGGATTGAGTTTCAAGGTTTCATTGACAAGGGGGAGAAAAAAAATCTTAAACTTGGATTTCACGTCTTTTAAACGTCTTTGTGGATATCAGCCTGTCACTGCATCAGTTTTTTGTTTTTGTTAATGATCTTTTGACTACTCACTGTTCAGGACATGAAGATAAATATTTTGAGTATTAGCACACTTGCCTTGCTTAATATTTATTTATTCAAATGAAATCTTTTTTTTCCTTTTTAAGTAGATTTAAATTGTTTTCTTTGGGACAAAATTTTATATTAATAAAATGAATGAAGACAACTGTGTGCCAAGCTCCTCTTGATAATGTGCATATATGTACACAAGCTTTTACAGATTTATAATTGGATTAATAAATTCCAAATAAAATGAGTAAATTATTGTTGCTACTCAACCGTTATAAAAAAAAAAGTATTGGTTCACCACTGTTTTCTTCATATTATGCTAGGAAGTTTTGATTTTGTTTTTATAAATATATCTAAACAGTCAAGGATACATGGAAAATACGGTATGTATTCAGTCTTTTCTTTTGGAAGAGCTTTTATTACATGGTGGAACATAATGTGATGGTACTTTTCTGAGTTCAAAATCTCATCAATTTTCACACCACTCAATGAAATGTGTCCCCAAATTATGATGAAGCCTCTACCCTGTTTTACAAATGACTTGCATACACTCACTGGTCTACCTCTTCACTGACCACCTCCATACACATCGATAACAATATGTACCAAAATTCCAAGTTGCATCGATCACTGTATTAGACCTTTGTTAGTGATTTTCAGTTGAGTTCTTGTGTAATTTAGTGTTCCTCACACTCCCTTAAGAATGGCTTCCTGACTGCCACCATTCCACTGAGACGATGACTCGTCAATGAACAGTAGAGGAATCAACTGAAGGGCCAGATGTATCTCTCAGGTCCCGTGTCAGCTCTTTGCTGATTTTTTATTATTATTATTTTTTTAATAACATGACTTCTAAAGGCCTGACACTTTTTCGTCCTCCGATTCTCCAGTTTCTTCAGTTGTTTAAGGGCATATTGAAATGCCAAGTGTCCGACTAATCGCTCTTTGGGGATCACTTTGTTGATGCAGGAATTATATTTTTCACCTGTCAAACTGTGTTAGCCTTGGTATGTTCCATAGATAAAACTGCAATGTGAACTTTGTTTTTCCTGTGACAGGCTGCCTATTGAAAGAATAACACAAATTCTGTCTTATGTGTACTTACAACACTGGTTTATGATGTCTTCAGTTTCACCTTAAGGTGCCTCTGTTATGATTTGGATAATACGTCAGTTTTAAGTTGTTTTCACAAATGAAAAAAAAAGATCAGGTGCATGGACTGTACAGAAAATGGTTGAAGACAAAAAAAAGTAAAATAAAAAATATAACATCACCCAAACAGCTGAATGAAACTTTTGAAAGACCTTCAAAGAGTCTGGAGAGTTATTTCTCAAAACAACTTTTAAAAATTATAAGAATGTCTGGCTGCTTGAAATTTTAAAGAAATAATGTTTGGCTCAAGACTTTTGCACAGTACTGTATAGGTGTGCATATGCCAGCTAGAATCACTCTAGAGTAGTGGTGGGTGGATCGATCCAAATATCCACTGTATCGATACCAAGTCGGCATCGGTCTTGGATCGATACTAGCCTGGTGAGATCAATTCTTTACTTTAAGTTCCGCTCGTGTTTGCAATGCTGTGCTTTTGGCAAAGACGAAACAGCCAGGTCGCTGGACTTGCTGCTCCTGCGTCAGCACAGAGCAGGCGCGCTTTGCTCCCTCTCCCCCCTCTTGTGTTTAGATGTTGCGCCGTCTCGTTATGTAACTTAGACGCTTTCGGGTTTGTTAAGTTGTTTACATATTATTTTCACCAGTTGTTTTGTTGTTGAGAATTTTAATTGTAATTTTTGTATTATAGTTTCTTAACAGTACTACTACTGTTTTTAATTTGTTTACTGGTTTGCATACACTTTTTATTTAAGAGTTTTCTACAAAAAAAATTGATAATAAAGCATTTTCTATTTAATTATAAATGTCCTAATTATGTCCTGGGTTTTAACTATTTAACAATAAAAAAAGAAACATCACAAAAAACGGTTAAAGTCATGAAAATTAATTGAGATTTAGCAATTCAATGATGCAGCCACATTTTTTATGGAAAAGTATCGGTATCGGCGATACTGACCCTTGTTTACTTGGTATTGGATCGATACCAAAATATGCAGTATTGCACACCACTACTCTAGAGTTGTTGTACCTTAGTATTTTAAAAGACTAAAATCTTAGTGTGGTCATTCTGAGAAACAAATTTTAAGTGGGAACACGATAACAGGACAATGATGAGGCACAGCTACAGACTGCAAGAAAAATGTCGAAAAGAAGCTTTCAGCTGTTATTCTGTCATGAGAATATAATCCTGCTTAGCTGTTGTGGAAACATCTTGACAATAAGGTATGTAAGAAGTGCCCATTAAAAAATTCCAACTTGTGGCTCCTTGCTTCAAGTTGTGAAATTTCTCATCAATAAATACCACAGCGTTGTTGTCTCAAAGCAAAACCATTTCTGGTTTGAACCTCCTGCTTATCTAATACTTTTTTTGTGTGAGGCTTTTAATGTTCTCCAATGTTGCAACATCCCTTCGTGCTGACATTCTTTTGGTGTTTCCAAAGTAACTGTAAATGTGAATGGTTAGTCAGGTGGTGCAATAGTGAACTATCCAGGTTGCACCTTCCGTCTCGTTTCTCTGTGACTCTAAACTGGATAAGCAGTTAAGAAAGTGGGTGGATGGAAGTTAAAGGTTTCATTCAAAATCTGGGATCTTCTGGGTGACCCAAAACTTTTGAGTTGTATACCCCGAAAGACTATTTTAAAAAAACAAAACAAAAAAAAACCATATCAATGTCTATAGGTTGTACAAAGGCCATTTAAAAAAAAAAAAAAAAAAAGCGGACCACTTTGTTGCAAAATCCTCCTCAAGGTAAGATGAGATCTGTCCTTCACTGTAACCGATTTCAAATGGTGCTAGAAACAGAAGCAGACTCTGAACACCGAAAGAAATCGGTCAACCTTGGAAAGAGGACAAAAAGCAGAAGCTGGCAAACGTCAGTGTAGACCAGAAGTTTGTAGTTCTGTGAGTGGTACTCCATCTTCCAGTGGTGACATTTCCATGTTGTACCTTTATCACCGGGCACTTCTTTTGACACCTCACAGCTGGTCATTGAAACTTACTTCCCGCCCCAAGAACACTGATTTCAAATGGTGCTAGATAGATGACAATACTCTAAGCCACCATCTGAAACCAGCTTCCAAAGGGGGAACCTCTGATGACAGACCGTCTTCTTTGGTGTAAAATTCAGCAGAATCTAGAACAGCCAGAAACATAAATTCAGTTTTAGTAGAAAACAGTGGAAAATAATAATTTAACATAGAAAAAGTTTACCAACAGATGTTTTTTCTTTTCACTATGAATTGGATTTAATATGAGCAAGCACTATGCACAACTTTGATAAAGTGGATGCGAGGAATATTTCACTAGAGCTGAAATGAAAAGACGAATGAAAGAACAAAGAAGCGGCACTGAGGCTGCATCTGATACACACATAGCTTCATATCTGCGTGTTCTGTAATTAACACGGAGCATAGGACAGATACGCCAGATGTGAAGCTCTCGCTGATATGGGAGTAAGTTGGGAGACAGCCTAGATTTAGAAGTCTGCAACAATATTCTTATATTGCATTAAAAATTGTCATAAAGTTCAGACAAACTGGGATACTCAACACATCCTTTTAAGATGACTTATTTTCACTGACACTGGATTAATTACTCTAAGATGACATATTTTCATCTGGTACCTAAAATGTTATTTAATATAGAAACAGGAGTCACACTCAGGAGGCAATGCTCACAGAACAGTTGGTAGCTCTGTGAATATAATGCTCTGTTCGCAGAAGCGAATTATGCGTTAACTAAACACCCACAAGAAAATGACACAACATCCATGGCATTTAATCACAAAAGAGTCACACACTGGATGTGGGAAAGTCGACTTCAGCAAGATCACGCTGAAAGGAGCATTCAGAGGCTGTGTCATGTTAAGTCTTGGATTTAGAGGCTTTAACTTTTGTAAATAGAACAGTTCATTTTTAAAACAATGCTACGTCGGTGTCTCATGCTAATTCATGCCAGTGAAACAGTAAAAGGCACCGTCTCATATCTTGTTTCTAAATGGAAGAAGATGACAGTCCAAGGCAAGCTGAGGGACGTTAAGCGTGATCAACTATATGATGGTTTTGCTCGGGTTTGTACACACAAAGTAAGTTCGATTTGCTGACCTTGTTCAGAAATCGGAGAGAAGGGAAGCAGATAAAGAGAGAGAGATGAAATGAAAAGCACTGAGAAAGCACCAGAACACCTCTCCGTCTCAATCTATTTCTCTCTAACACGCCCACGCGGCTGATCTGCTACTTGATCCAAGCTTCGTGGATGTGTGATGGGCCAAAAAAAGAACAGATACACAGAAAATCCTGCCACTGTACTGTATGTCTTTAACATACGGGCTCACCTGCAGCTCTATGCAAACAGACCTTGACAAATCCTCTTCTCTCGGTTGCTCAAAAGAATAGAGAGGATGATTGTATGCTGCTCTCCAGCCACTAAAAGAGAAAAGCAGGGAAGTAGCAGTCAATCGCAGGCAATGTGAGCTGTGACGCAGAAACACGGCTATGAGACACTGGGAGGGTGGGGCAGCGACAGGTAGTGGCCAGTTCACCGACTTTGTGCCTCAACAAAGTACATAACCACCCAATCCTTTCTACGATCCTTGTTCTTTTTCTATTTTTGCTCTCTGCATGCAAATGAAATGGATTTTGCTTTAAAACTGCGAAAACACTCTCTGCCCTAATTCCTCCATCCTTACAAAGACAACTCCCACAAATACTACTTAGTCTTTAAACTGATTAAAGACCAAATCAGGGAGCCCTAGCATGAGCCTCAAAATATCAACTTTGATTTTCACAATGGGAGGAAGGACAAAATCCCCACGGCATTTACGAGCCCTTATCAGGCTTCAGACTGACCGAGCAAAACCATTTTGTTTGTTTGTTGCGGTTGGTTGTGTGTGAGGAAGAATACGGCTATGTGTGTGCGAGTGTGTTTGCGTGGTAGCCACAGTGACTGCTCTGATCAGAGGGCCTGTCTGTCTGTAGGTGTCTGGTTCCTTCCCCTGGCTGCCTCGACCCAACCCTGTGAGCTTTCTTTTTCGGGTTGTTTGTTGCTTGTGTGCCACTGGACCTGTTGTGTAATGCTTATAAAAGATTTAAAGGGACAGGAGGCCTTCAGAGAGCAGTCATCGACAGATTCACAGTGGAACTGTGAAGCACCTCGCGAATAACGACGATAAATACCAGTCCTTACTTCTCTGGGATTAAAATGCTGGGAGAAAACTGCAGTGAAACATGCATGATAAGTAACATTATTGCTTAGAGCTGTACTTGTCAAAACAAGTATGATCGGTCAATTTTATGCAGTGAACAAATACACGGTATTTTTTGTATCTGACAGTGCTACATTATGCCTTGTGTGGATGGACAGGGGGCACGACAGACCACGACCCTTCTCAATATTTTTAACATAGCTGGAACTGAACCTTTAGTGGTGATGCTAGAAATCATGTTCTTCATAATCATCTTTACAAGGGGAACATTTTTAAAAAGCCGTGAGAGTAAAAAGCTTTTTACAGCATCAGCAGGTTTAGAATAGAGAGCGAGGCACAGACGCGACACTGACTCCAGAGGCAGGAGCTGCAATGCAGACCACTGAACAGCCACACGCGCTCTTGCATCACTTCAGAAATGTAGCATAGTGTGGACACTGGACTTCCAGCACAAAGGACCAGAAAACCGCTTTCCTCTGAGGATTTATATAATTGCTGAAGTTGCCATCTGCAGCATATAAGTACTCAGGTATCTGAGCGCCAGGGAGAGCGCTATGCACAAAATACTGATCAGCTCAGTCCATAGTAAACGACAAGGCCTCGTTTAACCTTTTATTTCACAGGTCCTACAGTTTCCTTTGATTTTCAAGAAAGTAAAAATATATATCATTCTAAATGAGCAAGGTCCTGTAAGTGAATATGTAATGTGGTTTGAATACCTGAGAAAAAAAAAAGACATAATTCCTTTGATGTACCTCTAGTTCATAAATTCTAATTAAATCTGGTACAGCCTAGAGACTCTGTGCAAAGCAGCTCTGAGGCAAAAATACGAAAACATATCTAGAAGCAAGGATAAGGAGAACACAGAATAAATATAACAGCTATCAAATAAACATATTTAAATGGACCTCTGTCGTTTCACACGTTAATAATGTTCATGCCTTAACAAAAGGTATGACAAAAATATTAATTTATATGAAATGAAATGAGAAACTTCTATGGATCCCAGTACCTTCTAATAAATGTGTACATGTTATACGTTTTTAAAGACCTGAAATTCATATAACCTGTAAAACACGGTGCAAACAAGGCCCATAAGAGACAGGGACAGTCAGAAATGTCATTACTGTTTTGATCGTTACGTCACAAAAGATCTACTTGTAAAAACGCAGCTTTAAACAACTGATTTATCAACTGCCACTTTCCTAACTCTTTGGAACAGTCATATAAACATATAAGCTAAGGTTGTATCCATGGAAAAGTGTTTCTGCAACAGCAAAACAAAACAAAAAAAAAAAGAGCCCTCCCCAATCAGTTAGGTATTGAACTCCAGCTACTTGCTTGCTAAAAACCAATAAAGTACTGCTGTGAAGCTCGTGGAGCCAGGGGAGCTCCTCCCATCCAATGAGAATTCAGCTTTGGCACGATGGCCTGTGATGCAGCAGCTTTAGGAAGTCCACTGCATGTGAACTGGAGAGAAGCCAAGGCAGAGTCACCAAGAGAACAAGGTAAACAACTTCCCTCTCGTCTCATCTATCCTTCTTTTATCAGTTTCTCTCTCTCTCTCTCTCTGAACCTGAGCCATGACATTTAGCTCTTTCCGCCTGTCCCTTTCTCCGAGAACGAGAACAGGAGACGGATAAACAGACGGACAGAAATGGAGAGATACGAGCTGTGCACTGATTAAAGAGAAGTCCAGCCCATAAATGACTGCGTCATCATCCCGGTCTCTCCTAACTACGCAGAAACAAATGTGTCCTGGGAAGGGTTTTGCCAGATCCCAGTAGCCCTTGAGGGTAAAAAAAACAAAACAAATCACATGATAAAAGTGCCACTAGCCACATGCTGTTATCTGATACAGCTGGATCCTCAACAGTCTCTGCCATCACACATACATACATCTCTTCCTGGATGCTCACTCTTTGCTTCAGCTTCATCGTAAGCTAACCACAAAAAGTAGGCCTACAGTCAACAATGTGAATATGCGTATACGTACACATGTACTTCATATGCGTGGTGACAAAACAATAAAAAAAGAATGTCATTTGTGTGCCTAAATTTAACAACAAACTTATTCTGCAATTTCATTTCCTTTTCTATGCTGTCCACGTTGCTGCATCTGTACACACAACTAAATGCTGGTGTATTACACATGTAATACTCTGTTTCATAATAGGTCAGACAGCGCCACGCAACCACTATATTCACCTATTTCCACTAATGTAGCCATCCGGATTTCTTGAGGTGATGTTGACAAAAAGAAGAAGAAGGAGGAAAAAAGAAGCGTTGTTCGAATGCCTCGATAATTCTCGGCAAAACATTCCTGACTGGGCTTCGGCGTGATATTAAGAACTCTCCAGAATATTCTTTTGTTAACCCTTTTGTCGCACCTCTGCCCACCCTACGCACACCTTACCCTGCTATCATAACAAGACCTAGTGAAACTATGTCACATCTTCAGCATCCATGTTGAAACTCCGGTATCAGCTCACAGGAACTACACAGCGCGCACACAAACACACACGCTCACACACACACACACAGAAAGCAGCGACAGGCAGAGCAGATCAAAACTACCAAGGAGGAAGAGGAAGAGGAGGAGAAAGGCGAGGTTATCCGAAACCACTGTGTTCACTCCAGGTGGAAACCGACTGACGATGACTCTGGGCTTCTGTTATCTCAGCTTCTGTTTCTCCCGACATGAAAAAGTGACGTAGCAACTAATCCAAAATCTCTCTCTCTTTCTCACTCTCTGGCTTGCACTCCCTCCCTCTCTGTATCTCCCTCTGCTTGGCTCTTAAAACACACGCACTCTTTATTTTCATCTTGTTGCAACAGCAGAACTGCCATTAGATTGCTACTTCGAGCTAACACATATACACAGAAACAGAATAGACCCCACACAAATGCATATGTACGTGCGCGTTCACGCACACACACGCTCAGCTGTGCACACGCGCGCTTAGCCACGCAATTCCTCTTCCTGAGTGTGACGCAGCACTTAATTCTCTGTGCTTTTATACCACTGTTGTGGCTACACAACGCAGCCTCTTGATCAAGCTGAGCCAGAAACACACTTGCTAGGTGCCAGAGAAGGCAAGTGAGCATGAGCAGACTGCAGTTAAAGGGACCCTACCACCAAGGCTCCCTCTCCCCCACTCTGTGACGTTGCTGTGTCCCCATTTCCCCCTATGTCCCTTATAATTGGGTCTCTCTCATTCCGCTGCCCTTCTCTCTGGCACTCTCCTCTCTGCTCTCGGCTAGAGACACACTCTGGCTTCTCTGTCTGTGAGGCAGAACTGACTGAGCCTCCTCGATCACCTGACAAGCCACTGGTTTTAAAGGCACATCACCAGAGTGTGTATCTGTTGCATAAGCACTAAAATGGTCCTTTGGCTTTTTAAAGCTGTCTAAGGAAGAATCCGACTTATCTCTGAAACAAACAGGACCCTGTTTAACACTGTGTGGCTATGCTGTATGTACCTAATATGGTGATTTACTGTAGATTCATTGTACAGGTTGTAGAATGCATATGGTTCCGCATTCAGTCGCCAAGGTCCAGATTAGAGAAGGAAAAATATATGTAGTGCAAAGTGACCGACCATCACATCCTGACTCTGACACATCAAGACCGTGAATAGCCCTACAACATATACTTCCTCTTTCAGTGCTCTCAACCTCAGCGCTGCCCTAAAGGACACACAGGACACTGTGCTGTTAACCGTTTCATGTATATTGTGAAAAAGAATGTAAGCTTATACTTTAAAGTGATTACACTTTAAAATATAAGATTTAAACATGGGTACTTCGTTAGATGTCCTTAAAAGGACTGCGATTCCCGATTTATAAATAGTCTGCTTTGATTCAGTAAAACATTAGCTGAGTTTATTTTAAGAATTCGGGTTGCAGTTTGTGTGATTGTTCACATACCTCGAACAGATGTTTCTTCATTTCTAATATAAATGAGACATTGGCACTGCAGGAGGATAAAAAGAGAAAGTTAAAAACAATAACCATTAAAATCATTCTGTTTACCTTATGAAACGACTCCAGACAATCTGTTAATATTCCATTAGACACGACACTTTACCTGAACTACAGTATGGTACCTTGTGAACACTACAACTGCTATTCCTACCGACTGCGGACGATACGACAAATTCACGCAATGGCCTGTGGAAAGAGATAAAAACAGACGGAGTATATTATTAGATACGAACTATAAATCTATATACAGACTAGGTGAATGTATTCACAGTGTCAATATACAAAATTAGTCTGAAGAAAGCTAAGCGTAACAAAAATGATATTTGAATCTATGCAAACAATACAGGAAGCAGCGTCCGGGCAGGACGACAAGAGGAACAAGCCTGGTTCTGTCCCTTTTATGAGCTCATCTGTCCCTATTAGGTCTGTTCACATTTCAGAAGCATAAAGTGCCCTTTATAAACTAAACTGAAACAAAAGCTTTGTCTCAGCTACCGAAAGCCAAATAAAGTTTGCTGGTCATTTCACCACCACACCTTATATTAGAGATACACAGCAATGTTAACACTGAACTAGTGCTTTGATTAATAATTCACCATTTTTAAAAACACGGAGGAAAATGTTTAAGCCTAACATTATAACTGCAAGTTTGTACTCAAGTGCTGAAGTGGATGTCAACTATGTTTTGAGAATATTTTTTCTACTGCAGTCCGGTCACACTGATCTCCTAAACCTTTTAGTTTTACAGTGAGTTCAAAGGCTTCATTGAGCCTCTGAAGCACAAACTAAGCTCTCTATTTTTATGCCTTAAATTTTCCATTATTCTCCAGTTACAAGTGTAGATTTCCAGCATTTCATGTGGCTGTAAATTTTCTTCCCTAAAGCACTTGTAGCTCGTGATGTCCTAATTCCCCACTGGAGCCCAAGAACACAGAGCCCACAGCTTCACCTTACAGGATTGAGAAAGAAGAGCATTGCTAAAAGAATCAGCTTTCACCCTCGAGCTATATGGGAAATGTAAGAGATCCGAGGGATCAAAGCATGTTTGCTCCGTGCAGACCGGTAGAAGTAGGGTATTGATCAGAGGATTGAGGTCTATCTGCTCCTCTAGGATGAAGATGTCCTGTGCATCTCTTGCAAAATAACTAGAAAAAGACTAAGAAGTATATTTTTCACGTTGAGCTTCACGCTATTAAGTGCAACACTTTATGTTAAGTTAACCTACTACTTTAAGATGCAGTATTTTTTTTACTTTAAGTTGCAGGTATTTCTAAACTTGGCCATCTACAAAACAAACTTTCTAAAATTGAATAAAATGAAATAATTTCATTCATTTCCAATCTTTCTAGATATTCCAGCATTTTTGATAACTTGGGAAATGCTAAAGGGTCCAATCTGTAGCCCTCTAACAGGAACAGGAAGTTTTAGTGTGACAATGGTTGTGCTGACAGTTATATTATGTGACTTTAAGGGTACATGCTTTTAAAGTGTTGGTCCTTCCTGTCAGCTATTTATTCTCCTCATCCAGTGGGTAGTGTGTTAATTTTAGCCATGTCATCTATCAGCCATGCCTGTTCCACTTCCTAAAACCTTAATCTCTCCCTTGGAAAGGTGCCCAGTCAGCTCCATTGATATTGTTTTCTGGCTGCAATGAGAACAAAGAATAAAAATCCTGAATGCAGCTGCGCATATTTTTGATCTGAGGCTAAAAAAGAAAAAAAGTCCAAAATCTATGTTGTCTTAAGTAAAACAAAACAGTTTTTACCTTTTATCACCTGGTTTCAAGTTGCCTCTCAGAAGTGTTAAGCATCAGTCGCTGTATCATGAAGAGACATCTGGCAGAGCTTTGCCATCGGAAGAAGCTCCTAAAAAACCATGTCAGATGGAAAGATAAAAATATGATATGATCTAGAACAAAAATATTATTTAAAGGCCCATACTTTTATATATCTAAAAACAATAAAGTAGGGTAACAAAAAGTAACATATTACACGTTAAAATGTGACATGTTGTTTGTAGGTATAATCACCAACTACTGGCCACACCCTTGACTTAACAACCTTCAAAAATATTGCAAATATCACACAGATACTTGACTTTTGGATAACATTTGATAAAAACAATGGACTACTGCTCTGTTCTGCCATTTGTTCTACAAAAAACTTGGCTGACCTGGTTTTCTGAGAAGTGTGCTGGTTCTCACCTTTCAAGGGAAGTTGAGCGTGTCTCTACTTTTGCTCTGTGAAAAGATAAACAGCAATATCAGCTGAGAGGTTAAGCATTTTTTATTTCTACGTTGAACTATGTCGTCTATTTTAACTACGTTAAATTCCAGAAACATTCCTATAGCATTTCAATCTCAACCCTGAAAATGGTCCCTTAATGTGCATTTGAAGACGTCAGCAACTCGAGTTGTTAAAAGGATTGCAGTCATTTGGAGGTTTCTAACATTACCAGGCACAAAAATGAATGAAAAATACATTCGTTACCCCTCATTTAGAAGCGCAAGCTGCTGTTTCACCCTCAATCTGTAGTGTTGCATCAATGCTTCCCAATATCTGACTCATTCCAAGAACAGTGTTTAGAGAACTTTCTTGCTTCAGAACAAACTGTTCTGTAACCCTGCATAAATACGCCATCTTTTGGTGATCGAAGGTATTGCCCTCTGACGGTTTGTTTACATCAGGAATAAAAAGTGCGTATGACAGAAACCTCTGGATGGATGGAGCTGAGTCAAGGCACTGGTACAACAGGGCACACAATAAACATCAACAAACAACAAAAAATGAGCCTTTAGAAATAAATCGGGAGCAAGTTTTGAAATTAGTAACTCAAGGATGTAATTTTGCTCATAAACAGCGGAAGAAAAAAAAAAACCATCTTACATAATTTTAAGTTTTGTCATATTTTATTGTTTATTTTCTATTACTTTCAACATGACAGTTTAAACATGTTAAGAATAAATTGTGCTATATTAGCGTGACGCACTCTGACAGGTGCAATCATAACACAATTCAAAGTCAGTATATCACGCAAAGTGACTGGAGGAGTAGTAGCTTCTCTATGGTTTACCTATTATGAATTACAGTTTTCAAGGTAAACTAGTTTTACTCCGTGTTGTAACTTAATTTTAAACTTACTCAATCAAGACACTCATGCACATGACTACACGTCCTAAATTTCAATAATTTAAATTCTGCACCCGAAATGACAAACTAAAAGTCATAAACAAACACGTTATCAACATCTTTCTCGAAAACAAATTATTACGCAGTACCGCATGGATGCACGGACCACTCACTCCGGGGGTAAATTGAAGTGCGCAACATCCTCCTGCAGTAAGCATCCAGCACACCTTCCCACCCAACTCTGCCCCTCTCACTGTCTCCGAAGAAAATGAGCCACAAATGCGCACAGACATGTTTTATAAGGGAACAGTTTGTAACAAATACTTTTTCTTTTTTTTTCTAAATTATTTCCGGGTAACGTTGGGAAGCAACCCTGGAAACTGCGCACTGCACTATAATAATCATATCACGTTCATGCGTAATTTTTAATCGGCCTTTAATAAAACGAAACATAGCAACTGTTTTATGGTTAGCTGTAGTTTTAAATAAGCAAAGCTCAACGGTAGTACAATTATACCCCCCAAACAAACGAAGAACGTTAGTAAACATCACTAAAACAGCTCATCACCCAGAGTAGGGGCACTATAGCCTATATACATACAGATTATGTTACATGACTCATAGGAGCAGCCGGTAGATGTAAATAAACAGTTTCTTCCTGAAGATCTGATGATGAGGCTGCTTACCGACAGCGACTCTTTCGCAACCTCTCCGGTTCACTATAACTGCTTCTTCGTCGCTGATATAACCTCCCATCAACCTCTTGGTTAACATTGGCTCCAGAGTGGTCCCTTGCCCTAATGAAAACCCGTAGTCCATCGACATTTTCACAGCAACAGAATTCAACCACGCCCACTCGCACACACCCCCGTTTTCTGATTGGACGGGGCTCTGAAATACGTCGACAGGATCACGTGGTCTTGACGCATGTTTACAAACAGGCACGGGGCGGAAGTCGATACGGGCGAAGGGAGAAGAGTCCTTTCGGGAAACTTCCGGTTTAAATACGAAGTAAGAGGACATTGATATGTTGAATATATGATTAATAAGAATTTCCAAGCTGACGCAGCTGTTTATTCTGGAAAAATTGGCCTAATATGCGACGCAACGTTATCTCACTGCGTAGTAAAAGCACTGCATCAACAGTGCTTTGAAAAACTCTCCAGCCATCCATTGTTTCTTAATGTTGTTTTTAAGGAGTGAGACTTTCTTGTATTTTTAAGTGGGCTTGGGGAAAACTTCTACAGGCTTTCTGAGGATCTTCCAATTTTTTTTAAACCACTTAAAACGAATCTGTGAATGATTCAAGCAGGAGAAGACTGACGGAAGGGATGAATCAGTGATATGTCTACATGTAAAAGACAACTTCGTAAAGAAGCAACTTTAAATTGTATTTTTAAGGACTAGTGGTCTGCCAAAAAAAAAGAAAAAGCCATTTTTTAGCTGAATCTATGAAAAATATCAACAATGGGGCAGGCATGGGTCTCCCACACTGTGGGGAAAGAACTGCCAGATTTTGACCCATCATGAAGCAGTCTGATTGAAAAGGGGCTCAGCTTTTAGCATGATAATGAACCAGAAAAATGCTGCTAATGCACAAAGGCATACATAGAAAACACACTAGAGAAAACTATCAGTCATCGACTGTACCTCAACATTATTGCAGTACTGTTGGATGATCTTTGACCTTTGAACATTCTTCAAGAAGCCTGGAGAACTACTACTTAACGACTACTTAAAGAAATGGCAAGAAAGCTTGTTCAAGACATTTGATGAAGTTTAATGAAGAAAAAAATGTGTTCAATACAAATGTTGACTTTCAAGCTCATTAGAATTATACAGATTCTGTTTTTGCCTTATATATTTTATTTCCATATGCGTTTTAACAAAGCCCCATATTTCTAGTTTCCCACCAAATTATAAAGAAATAAAAGACAGCCTAAGACTTTTGAACAGTACTGTATGTAAAAGCTATTCAAATACAGTGTAATGAAAAAGGAATTTGTCTTCTTACTGATTTTGTCAATTTCTCTATTTTAAACTAAACTGTTTCAGTTCAACAGAAAATAATAATTATAAAAGTCCTGGAACAAGCTTTTAATGATAGTTATATTTATTAAACTAAAAAAGGAAACTATTCTACCACTTAGTTTATCACATAGCTTAATGTTGGCTAAACAGTCTCACCGGTACCTTGCTGTCCCAAAATTAAATAGAAACAATAGAAGAAGATAAAAGTAAAGAAGCTGATAGAAATATATATCTGGAAAGGCCTACAAAGCTTTGGATACATTGTCCACACACAGAAATGACTTGGAACAACATTTACCTTTCCCAGGAGTGGCAGCTTATCCAAAAATCCTTCTGTGACAGCTCATTGAGGAAGTTACAAGATATCTAATGAAAGCATACAAGGAGCAGCCTGTTTTCATATCAGTAAAGGTCAGACTTCACTGATCAAAAGACAGTGGAAAATCAGCTATGGAACAGTGGCAGTGCAAAAACAATTGCTAACCAATAAGAATACAAAAAGCTTTTGTGAATTTGCCAAAACACGAACTGAGGATCCTTAAATTTTTTTTGTAGATGGGAGAATGCTCCGTCCACCCACTGGTTGAAAATTCAACTGCTCAATAGAAAGTGGTCTCATTATATTTTGGGTAAATCAAACACAAAATTCTATAAACAGAACATAATATGTATTACGATGAAACATGGAGGTGGCAAACTAAAGTTATTGGGGTGTCTTTGCTTAGGTAGCATTATTAGAAGGCATAGCACACATTTACACTGCAGATGATAACCAGCCTCATCTATCCATGAAATCCGATGGCAAACACCAAAACCTTTAGTTAATCCGAAATGCTGCAGTGAGAGTACTGATAGGGGCTAGAAAGAGAGCATGTTTCTCCCATATTGGCTTATCTTCATTCACTCCCTGTTAAATCCAAAATTGGTCTTGAACAACCCCATCTTATCTTAAAGATGCCATAGTACCATATCACCCCAGTAGGGCACTTTGCTCTCAGACTGATGGGTATCAGTCTGAGAGTATTACACTGTACAATAGGAGGCAGAGCTTTAAGCTTTAGGCCCCTCTTCTGTGCAACAAGTTTAGATTTTGGGGGACAGGTGCTCTGTCTACTTTTAAGATTAGGCTTAAAAGTTTATGATAAAGCTTGTAGTTAAGGCTGGATCAGGTGACCCTGAAACCTCCCTGCTGCAATGAGCCTAGGCTGCTAAGGGCCTCACGTGATGGGAGTTTTTCCTCCCCACTGTTTCCAAGTGCTGCTCATAGGAGATCATCTGACTCATGGGTTGTTGTTTTTTTTTGTATTACTGTAGGGTCTTCACCTTACAATCACTTTGAGGCAAGTGCTGTTGTGATTTGGCGCTATATAAATAAAAATGAATTGGGTGAACTGCTATCAGTCCCTGAGCTGAAACTCAAGCAAAGTTGGGTAATGCACAGCCTCAATGATCCCAAGCATAAGACCAGATTCACCTTTAAATGTCTCAAAAGGAATACAATTTAAGCTTCTGGAGTTCACTCATCAAAGCCCAGGCCTAGACATAATCAGTGGACTATAAAAGCACAGTTCATCTACTAAAACCCTCCAGTGTCAGCTGAACCAAATAAAGGGTCAACTTCTGTGCCACTTGTCCAACGATTAGCACGTACATCCAATAAGTAAATAAATAAATAAAATCAGGAGCATGAAAAAATACACTTTTCATGTAAAACTAAATACCTAAATGAAGCAATAATGCTATTTTGGTACACATTTGGGATGCGAAATGACTTTACACAGTCATCAGTGCGCCGTTTAATATTTCAAATGTACTTACTTGTTTCGGTATGACCACAAGTGGATATGCGTGTTTTTCAAATGTCCTCACGTCCTGGGTCTCTACTTGTGCCCCATTCAGCCGTTGAATTAGCGATAGCAAGGCTATTTCCACACAACGCACTCGCTGCATCGAAGCCTCGTCTATATTTAAATTAAATGCGCAGCATTTCTGTGCTAATTGCTAGCCTTCTTCCACAGACACGAACGCATGCGTCTGACAGGTTGGTCTTAAAAAAAACAACCCAAAGCTAATCTAGCTCAACTCCTAGCCTGGCAGTTTCCCAATTTCTATAAAAACTTCGAGCTTGACCAAATAATGTCCGAAGGCTATTAAGAGTAATAAAATTATCTGTAGTGATTTCCTCCTTAAGATACATTTGACCACATATTATGAGAATTTACCAGTAATTTCTGGTGCACACTTTCTAGTGCTAAGGTCAATAAGACGACACTGTATCATGTTAAAAAAAATTAAGCGTTTGAAGATGTTAAGCTTCTTAATTTCTCATCTGGTGCTGTATAATAGTAACACTGTGATGCCTCCTCTTCTTCCTGAGGTTGGTTAGGGTTGTACGTTATCAGTGGTGGTGGTATGGTATAGTTTCACCAGCATTGAATCTGGTGGATTGACTCATATCAAAGGAGGAAAGAAGAAAAAATAGGGGCAGTGAAGAGAGAACCAAAAACTGAGTTTTAACACATTCACACATTCTATAAACATAAAATTGGACTCACATGTTCAAAAGTAAGCATGCATTTTTTTTTTAATAGCCTGGAATCATCTCAGTGTGAAAGTAAAGTAAATGTGAAGTAAATGAGAGAATCCATTGTTGGATCGGCAGCACTTTTCCCCGGTCGGATTGACTTGCAGGTGTTCACTTGGCTGAAGTGTGCGAAGAAACTGTAGTCCATGTATCTCACATGGTATGGCCGTGGATTGGGCATAGCTCCCTGGATCACAGCGGGACACTCACCTGATACATGGATGTCTCTGTTCCTTTGGCTTCTCTCACTATGCAGCAAATTACCCTCTATTTGTGTGTGACATCTTTTAAGATACTACTGCGTAACTTGCTTCTTGTTTTCAGTAGCAAACTTGCGGAGGGTGTTGCATAAGAGGAGGTTTCGGTTCTGGTAGCCGCATCCATCTCTTCACAGGATGTATTCTTTATATGAGGAGTTTTCTTCAAGAAAACGTACAATGCATGAAGCAAACTTACTGGCAGAGAGGCCAATAACTCAAATGGCAAAGGTAAATTGTTGCATCACATGGTGCCTTGTCATAGATGGTAAAGTTATGTGCGCTTAGTTTTGTTTTATAAAAAACAAAAGGCAAAAGCTTGAAGCTTGTGGCAGAGCAGGGAGACCCTGTAGGTCAATACATGTAACCACTTGGCTTTTTTATTGTCAGTTTCCTTCATAGCCTACACAGTCTTTTTTCATGCGTCATTCGTCCCACATGGCAGCACAATTGTTCCCTGCTTTAAATGCACAAAAAGTATACTAGGGACAGATTTAAGTCTTTTAATATTTTTTGAACACTTGCATTGACAGAGACTGGATTTCACACTGGATTTAATTAATGGTTTGCAGAGGAGTGTGTGAAGGTACAGTGACCTACAGAGATGCTCCAGAAGAAAGGTCTTGAGGAAGTCCTGCTGTTCTGTCTAACTCCTCACCTTTGCTTTCTACGTCTTCTCTGGAATTTTCCCTCTTCTTCCTACCCACTTCAAAAAACACCACTGCTTAATGCCAAAGATCAACAGGAGTATTTGCTGGCAAACTGATTCTTCTACCGTCCACCACAAGGTGGCAAAAAAACTGATGTTGACCTCCTGGGTTCAGTTGCTTCTGTTCATCACTGGTTCACACCGCTCTCCTATACCAGCGGTTTAACAAAGTGTTTCCTTTCAGTCCAGTTTGTCCCCAAAATACTAGTATAAGACCGGCCTCTCATTCAGGTTTTTTTCTGGACATTCATGTTCCAGGTCCTTGAATTTGCCCTCTTTCTTGGCCTCTCCTGACAAGCCACACTGTGTTAACCTACATTAACATATTCACCTAGAACAATGGCAGCAGAAGATTCATACTCATTACTTTCAAGTAAATATAAAAAAAAAGATTGCAGAACATAGGATTTGATTTAGTGTTTTACCCAACGTCAACATAGTTGAGCACTGCTTTAGTCTGCATAAATGAATTCTTCTTAAACTTTGTTAGTACTGTTTGTTCTTTGTGTTCTCTTTTCTGACATCACAACAAGATGAGTAATAAAAACATAGCTTCATGGTTTAACATAGATTATTGATTGGACCTAGACCTGTGAAGCACTTTGAATTGCATTTTTTTTAAAGCAAAGGCTCTATAAATCTACTACATTTATTTTCATTAGTTATTTGAGTTCTTACACCTGAGAGTAGACACAGCAGAATGAGCACATTACATTTATAAAAAGTCAAAAGTGGCGATACATGTTTTTTGATGGACAGCAATGCTATGTTGGCACATCCAGCTGGTAAGTTCAGTGAGTAGCTACTTTTTAACTTTAAGATGTTCCTGTAACTTTTTTTCGTACAGTTTCCCTGTGTGGGCTCTATGAAGATTAATTTGTTTTGAAATTATTTTATTATCAGGCACAAAGAGATAGATTAACTGGATCTTTTACCTCCAGTACCAAGGCATTAATGTATAATATTTCTGCAGACGTTAGGCTTGAATGTTGCTGTCTCTTCATTGTTGGCCATTCCTCTGTGGAAAATTATGCTTGAAAAAACTGATCATCAAGTTGTAGAGTCAAGTGAAGAATGTCCATATGTTGAGCTGATGGTGAACAGCAGCAGTAGCTGTGTCTGTAGGCCTGTTTTTCAGAGAGAACACAAAAAAAGAATAGGCTGTTTATTGCGTTTTTAACTTTGAGTTTGCAGTTTGGCCCTAAGGCCACAGCAGGGGGCATCCTAACCCAACAATATCACATTTACTTTCCAGTCCATTCTTAACTCTAGTTTGGAAAAGCACCTCATGCAAGTCACTTGAAGAATGTTGTGTTTCTGTATACACCTACTTTATAGTGGGTAGCTGAGAAGTGTTTTGAGGCTAAAATGAGGTATTTTTTATTAGCCTAATAAATTAGACCTATAATGTGGGGTTATTGTGTAGTTTGTCTTGTGTAGTGATTTTGTAAACTTGTAACTGGTTTTGTATATAATTGTTCTACTGCAATCAACTGTGCTCAGGCTTACTACAGTTTACTAAAGGGTGATATGTGCCTTCTGGATTGTTGCATCACTGGAAACAAGAGGCAATGTTTTCCAGATTCTTTCCTACAGCAGATGTTGGTAATAGACAACAATATCACAGAGAGATTTGCAGGAAACAGATGGAATATCAATTCAAGTTTCCGTTGTTACATGTTGTCTTGGTTTCTATGGAGACAAAATGTGAAATATCACCTTTTCAGTTTGAATTCGTTACTTTCAAAATGCACCACAGAAAAATCCTCAGAAAAATCTGTTGCAAACTATTGTATGACCAGAAATGACTTAACAAGAGTTTAAATAAAGGAATAATCTAATCCCATTTATGAAAATAAGATGTAGTTTGAGATTTAAATAGTGTCCTAGTATTACTGACTTTTAAAAAAGAACCAATAAAAACTGCATTTAAAACCATAATGTACACAATGACAGTCTGGTTAATCCCTTATGTGTGCACATTAGTCAGGGAAACCCCATATTTGTCTTCAAAAGAACACCTACCTTTAATGTGGATCCCAGCTTTGAAACTGCAAATTACATTTCCCCAATGCATGTTTTTTTAAACTATGTTCAAGTATCTTAGGTTTCTCTCCGGTTGCTGTGGATTGCTGTGGCCCTTTCACCACTTCTAAAATGCCAGTAAAAAAGCGGCTCACATTTCTTTAACTTCCTCCTGTCATGTTTAGACACCCATTCACATCCTTCCTAACTGCATTTGGTACTTCAACAGTAAGTTGTTGTTTGACTGTCAGGCAACGGTTGGTACGCTCTGTATTTCAAACTGTCACAACTGTAACAGCTGTAATAATTACGGTGGTTAGCACGGTTGCCTCACAGCATAAAGGTTCTGAGTTCAATTCCACCATCAGTCATTCTATGTGGAGTTTACATGTTCTCCCTGTGTTTGCATGCTCTGGTACTCTGGATTCCTCCCACAGTCCAAATACATGCTGTTCGTGCAGATAGGTTAACTGGAAACTCTAAATTGCGGGAATGTGAGTGCGAGTCTGTGTCTATGTGTTAGACTGGCAACCTGTCCAGGGTGTACCCTGCCTCTCGCCCTGAGACAGCTGGGATAGGCTACAGCCCCCAACCTGAAAAAGGATAAGCAAAAGAGATGGATAATAGTTGTAATTGTATATGTAGAGAAGTAAAAATTGCATTTTTTTTCTCTCTTTGTCAGGTAAATCTGTTCAGTGACTTGTATACACAGATATCCAATCAACCAAGCTCATGTGAGCAACTCAAAGCATTTAGGCTTACTGACCTGTTAAAGATTGTTGTTGCTTGAGGTTTCTCTGAGTATTTCATGAATTTGATCAGTGGTCTTTGATCAGTGGTCATGAGCATTTGCATAATCATGATGAAGGAACTGACCTCCCAGCCCATTTGTTCGTTCAATGAGCTGGTTTCAGTCATTATGCAAGTGTACTGTTTACAAGATTGGGGAAACCTGCAGTCAGCTGAGACTGAAGAAGTCACTTGGATGAGTGACGAAACGTTTCTCCCACTGAAAACGCTACGTCCAGATGAACAGAGTCAACTTTTGGAGATTTCATGAATTAATAATTTAGTGGGATTTTCCCCCACATAATTTCTACACTTTACAGAGAATGATCTGAAAAATAGAAAATATCCACTGAGCAGTAGTTCAATGGATATTTTCACCTTAAGAACAGGAAACTTAGGCTAAAATTAACCTAAACTCACCAAAACTGGGCAATAGAAGACTGGAAAAACATTGCCTGGTAATGGTTAGAATTTGGAGTAAACAACACGAAGCATGGATCCATCCTGCCTCGTATCAATGGTTCAGACTGGTGATGGTGGAGTTTTGAGTATTTTCTTAGAACACATTGGGCCCCTTTGTACCATTTGATGCTCATTCAAATACCACAGCCACTCGAGTACTGTTGCTGACTATATCTATCTTTTTATGCCCACAATATACCCATCCATGCATGCATTTGCTTCCGCTTATCAGTGTCGCGGGGGATGCTGGAGCCTATCCCATCTGGGACAATATACCCATCTATGTTATAAAGCTAAACATAGCTTTATAACATAGATGGTTTTGCACCAAACTGGTTTCTTGAACATGACAGTGACTTCACTGGCCTTTGCAGTCACCAGATTTCAATCCAGTTGAACACTTCTGGGATGTGGTTGAATGGAAAATTTGCATCATGGATGTGTAGTTGACAAATCTGCAGCAACTACATGATGTCAGTTCAATATGGACAAAATCTCTGAGAAATGTAATTGTCAGTAATTGCAATTTGAACCACACTGGTGGATGAGAACAAAACCAATCATTGCAGTCTCTCTAACACCAGGCACCTTGTGCATAGTAACTTGGTCCAGTTAAATGCACCTCTTAAGAAGTATCATTATACATGAATCACAAGGAGGGGAACATGTTAATTTTAAAGTAAATTTTAAGTTAACCAGCCATGTTTGAAAAACCTTAGAAGGTTGTTTAAAAGCAGTGTGCACTTGCTCCAACGCTTACATACGTTGTGGAAGTTTTCCATTAAATAAAGCCTGCAGACAAGCGGTGAGCAGTAGCTAACATTCTTTAATCAAGACAAAGAACAGAAAACCAAGCTTGGTGGAGAGCATGCATGATCGTGGGGCAGACGGTCAGCAGATTCTCTCTCTGAGCCTAGCATGGCTCTTAGTTAAATACCTTGTCCAGGAACAAAAGGCAGTACACAGCTATTTCACACCTTAAGGTTCACACTCCCTTGCTACCTCCCAGAGTCGCTGAAGAGACAAAAGATTCTTCCTGTGGAGTTTTCTGCTTCCCCCAACTTCCTTACCAGACCCCCACCCTCTGTCTAACTGCATGAGTGTGAGACATGCTAAAATCCAGTTGCACCAAGGCATTATACAATAAAATAATGTGATTAATATATAAATAAAATAAATTCTTATACACATATCACAAATGGGCATCAATGTGATTCCAAATTTGGTGAATGCGACATTAAAAAAAACATTGTTTTTTAGTAAAGGCTTTCTCTTTTTCAGATGTAATGAATGAATCCAAAAGAAAACAGAATATCTGTTTCACTGTATCCACATTGGGATTTAGAGCTCTCTGCCTTAACTGAATAAACGGTAGGAATACTGTATATGACTAAAGAGAGTATGTTATCACGGTCAAAGCCTCAGAGAGTCACTTTCTTGTGCACAGTTGTTTTGTTAATACAGCTCACATAATAATCCAGATATTTGCAAGCTGCAGGCATTCTTTATTGTATTTTCTCCTTGAAGACACAGTAACTTAGTTATTCCAGGTTAAATGTATTGTGCAGTATGAAGTTGATTTTTCTGTTAGCAATGACCTTTTCATGAACCTTTACATTTATCAGTCTTTATATGCTCAGTGTGCAGGCCACACCTTCTGACCTCAGGGTCCCACAAAGTCTCTCGAGTGCTCTACTTTTCCTCCAGCCTCCCATTCCAACCAATATTATCTTACCATTAAGGAGTTTAGAAGGGCTGAGCTTTGGCGTGGAGAAAGAAAACATGACGTATTTGGCAGCTGTAACTATGTTAAGGGGGGGATCATCCCCACAATAAAAACAACCAGCTGAGTTTAGTCCATCATTCCAGATTCCACGACACACATACACTACTCTTGGCCAAATCCAGGAGTATAGAGGGGTGGGGGGACTAAGATTTGGATGGGATAAAAGATGCGAAAGGAACAAGCTTGGAACTAGGGGACTTATGTGACTCTGAACAAAAGCTGAGAATTGGAAGGTTTGAACTGATACTCTGCAGGGGCATAGGGGTGGAAAATTCAAGGCTTAAACTACATTCTCATATGAGGTTCATGTTAATTCAGACAGTACTTCTTATTAATCTTTTCTTTCGAAACAGCTGATAGTGTTTTTTCTACAGCAATATGGAATCAATGCTTTATTTGATTTCTTTTCTCAGTGCAGCATGCAGCTACAGTTAATTTACACTGCATCAGGACAAATGGAGGAAAACAAATGCAAAAAGTACATATCTTAAAACATGAACTAGAAACTTGGGAAATGAGTAAACATGTAAAAGCTGATGGAAACGACTTTAATTAGGCGTTTTCACATTGGTGGAGTGTGTTTCTTGAAAGTAGACGCTTAATAAATAATGTAATATTAGCCTGTCAAGTAGGTTGTAAATAACAGAGATACATGTCTGAGAGCATAGATAAAGCAATTTTAACATTTTCTGGGATTTGCACCTTTTAATTTGATGCTGTCTGACAGATGGCCAGTCTTAGACTTGACTACATTTAGTATGGTATGCGCTTCTTGCTGGCTTTACATTGTGACTTCATGTGGCAACAGGGTTGTCCTACGGCATTGCTAAATGGCATTGAGGACATATTTTCCTTTAGGGTGTGGAGAGGGACAGGGCAGGGTAGGAATTCATATGGGACCTGATCTTGTGA
>NW_005187636.1:698226-731700 GCF_000239375.1 Pundamilia nyererei | reverse complement strand
CCCCTCACATATACTAATGTGCCACAAACAGGACTTTAATATCACCAACCATTCCCATTTTATTACGGTGTATCCATATAAATGGCCCACCCTGTACATCAATATAATATTATAAATACTATACTAACAATATAACATGAATGTTTAAAGTAAATGTGTATAACCATGATGATGGCCTTGACTTTTAACTGACTTTTGACTCTGAGCATGTCCTGATCCATTCAACAAGACAGCTGGGGGATGTTTTTACTGCCCCACCCAAACTGTGAAAGACAAAACAGTGTTAAGTGATGTCACTACTACTGGTAATGTAAACCAGCTGTGGACCTTATGGGCTGTATGGGACTTAAATTCCATGTGTTTTAGACCACAGATGTGTGTAAGTATGTACGTGTCTGTGTACAATTTGTCAGTAGTTGTCTAAGGAGCTTGGCAGCAGTTAAAAATCCAACTTCTCTTTAAACTCAAGCAAAATCACTCGCTTTTTTTCTGGGAAAAAATAGGCTGAAAACAGGAAAACATATACAATGTTATTTATTTAGGTTTTTTTTCATGTTAAATCCCATTTTAACTACAGAGTGCTAGTGAAATTAAATAGTCACACTGAAATATTGATGTGATAATGGTATGATACAAGATGGATCAAAAGAACAATGAATGCAGGACATTCCAGTTTGATATCAAAGTTTTCAAAGTTATTATCATTATTGTTATTGTTATTAGGCATGTCAGGGAAAACTGATGTTACCTGTATTTATAGGATTAAAAAAAGGCATATTTGGACCATTAGATGCTGAACTTGATTCATTTCTAAATATATTTCTTTGTCATATAACCTAGATAAAATATCATGATGATGGGAGAAGTATATAAACACAATAAAAGTTATAAAATGAAGATCTTGGCACATAGAATGAGCAATACAAGTATGGATACACAGAATAAAAACAAGTATATACAGTACTGGACAGAGAATAATACTAACAAATAGATGGGCAGAGGTGACATAAGGAGGCTCTGTGTCTAAAGTCCTTGTGAGTTTGTTGGTCAAACAGTGAGTAAAGAGGCCTTTTGGCTTCGTGATTAATGCCATGGTGTGACTTAAACGTCAATACTCGTTTTGCTTCACCATGGCGATTGTCCACAACTTGGTTAGCCATCATTTTACAAATTTCTACATTTTTCATGGCTGTCGCATGTGGTTAAGATTTATCAATCACTGACATGACTGATCAAAATGATCATGAAGCACACATATGTACATACAGTACAATAAGGACGATAAGCGTAGATGCATGTATGGATATATACAGTCAATGCACAGTACAGATGCAAGTTAATACACTCATGCAAAATGTCATAGTACACCCACACACACACACACACACACACACACTTTCAACCACCTACGCACGTTAAGAATACAAGATGTATTCTGGTAAACAGATTTCAAGGCAGTGTAAGTTAGTTCCTGTCTGTCTGTTATGGTCTTACATTAATGTAAGGACACGTGTTGTTTAGGTGCTTTAGCTGTGTTTTCAGTTGGATGATTGGCTGGAGCATTAAACCAGATGACAGGCAGAGCCTCTGCTGAAGTGGACAGCACATTGCTGTGACTCCAGAGGCTGCAGTCATCATGGTAGCAAGCTGTGGTTAATACTAACATTATAGTCTTTTCACACCCAGAACTGCCCATCTCCTGTCTTTCTTCTCCTTCCTGACTGCCATCAAAACCCAGGAACCGAGTCTTCGTCGTGATTAATCAGCATCATTCATCTCTACCATTATTGTCATCATCAGACTAGTTTTCCTGATTTTTTTGAGGCACGTAGCTAAAAGAGCAGGTAACAGGACCATATAACAACAGGAGTGCTTATGTAAGGGATTGCTGTAGTCCCTAAAGTCCACATTTCTGTGGCCTCTGTGTGATTAGGGAGGAGTGAATTCTGAAACAAAGATGTGTTTTCATCAGACGTGTCTGTGTGTATAGATGGGTAGTTCCTGGGATTCAATTCATTTTGGACTATTTCACAGCTCAGTGTCTGCTGTCTTGGTGGTGGAGTGGCCGTTGGTAGGTGGAGGAGGTTGGGTCTTTGCTGCCTCGGGGGACTCTCCATTTACGCTGGGTTTCTCCTGGGTCTCGGGAGTGGGGATGAGGGGGGCTACAGAAGCAAGAGTGCTCCCCTGGTTCTCCTGATCTGCTGGATAGGTCTCATCTGTCTGTAAATAGACCACAAGTAGGAGCTCATCAAACAAAGACTAGAAATTTTCAACTGACCATCACAATACACACATGAAATAATATAAAGTCGTCTTTCTGTTCAGAATTTACAATTGTTATAAAGATTTTTAATTAATCCAGGGTGCACGGTATGGTGTACTACAGCTTACAGTAACACCTGTGGCAGCATGAATATATAAATAAGTGAGTTCCACAATGGAAAGATACTCTACTGTATATTGTATAATATTCTTACCAGCTTCACTGCCTTGGTGTCAGTCCTGCGTTGGCAATAGCAATAACCTACAGTGATTCCAAGGGCAGCAAGCAGACCACTGACAAGTAGTCCCACAAACACAGAGGAATTTGATGATGACGATGACGACGACGATGATGATGACGACGATGATGATGATGATGGTGATGACGATGATGATGATGGTGATGGACTTTTAGTACTTCCCACCTACAAAAAAAAGTATAAAAGGACAATGTGTGATTAAAAAAAGTTATATGGGAACAGTTAAAAACACACATTTCTGGTTAAAAAATTCCAGAAGAAAATAAGAGGTGTTCTTATCTCAGTCATGAGATGCAAGTTGTGAGAGTGCAAGTTAAGTTCTCATAGCTGAGTTTTTGCTGTCTGTATCTGTGGTAGTGCATTACAATTAGAGAACTTTCGCAGGGAGAGTAGGGTTCAAATTAAACGTGAAGCCAAATGTTGGCCTTTTATAATATGATTTGTAGCCGGTGTATAATGTCCATGCTGTCCTATTTCAATGGAGAATAAAGAAGGAAGCGTGAGGATTGTCTATTTGCAAGTAGTTTAAAAAAAAAAAATCAGAAACAATAAATAAATAAATATGATCCTATGGGCAAGCAGAAGAGAATGGATGGATAAATAACTTTTTTCTGAAATTCACCTTCTGTAGCTTTGAGAGAAACTCATATACAGTATATTAAAAAAATATTATGAAGGGTTTTCACAGAAAAAGTAAGAAAAACAAAAAAGTACATACTTGCTGTTATGTGGATGGACAGTAGTTTCTGTAATAGTACACTTTTCCATATGTCACTGTCTAGGCTGGAGCAATCTCCTACAAAATATATCCTAGTTTGCAATTGCCTAATGCAATTTTCACTTTTTCAGTACATAGTTTTATTCATACACATTGAGCACAGGGCCACCAATCAAACGTGTGTTTCAGATTACACACTGGCCTTGTGTGCCTTACAGACAAGATGCAGCTGAGTGAACTTGCTGACCACACCTTCATTTTTTTTACCCACTTTAACCCTGAATAATGATATCATCATTGCACAACTTCAGGCTTTGTAACTTGGGAACACTTTTTATTCTTCTGTAATGTGATCCAGACTGCTTTCAGCATTCCCAGAAGACCACTGTGAGCTGTAACTTTGAATCCTCAGTTAGTTGGGAGTGGGCTCACAGCTGGACTCTTCTGTAATGCTCAGAGCTTTGAAAAGAAGAGGAAGAAACTCAGGAAGGCTGAAGTCAAATGACAAAATCAATCCCAGGGAATCTGTGCTGTTCTCCATCTGTTGCTTGTGACTGATCAAATCCTACATCTCATTCCTGCTTTGCTTGAACTTACATGACCATAGTTGGATGTTTAATTTGAATCGGCATATTTTAACATAAACAATTTATTTGATACTGAAGATAGAAGGAGAAAAACATGTGTTGGATTTACAGATTTTAGTGTTCTTATTTCCCATAACCTCCATTGTAATATTATAATATGTGATCCACTGATACCGACTCTGTTATCAGTGTCATATCAAGCTATTTAGGAATTTCATGTTTAGTTTCAGGTTGAGTTGGACAGTTGATGGTTCTGGCTTGATGTTGCAGTAATGACCTATATAACGGACTTGTTGCGCTGTCTCTACACACCTGGAGTCACATATGTAACAATGTAACGATGACTTCCGATGTAACATTTAACATCAAATTTCTTTTGTTGTTCGTCAAAAAAATACATGTGCAATTACAGTTTAATAATGTGAGGATAAGTATATTGTATTACACAGTAAGATAAATCTGTAGTTCTTTCTGTAGGTCAGATATTTCTGTTTTGACAAACCTTAAAAAGAAATAAAAAATCTATAATATATTAAAGTTGTTGCAAAAAACAGTTGGAAAAAAATGAGCCACACCTGTTCGAGTGCATGAGTGGAAACATTAGCTCTCCAGTTCATTTGTCTCCAGCATTGAGCACAGCTTCATGATTTACAACTGCTGAGGAATGTCTGAGAAAAGATCCACTTTTATGAGACCAATTTTTCCAACTGTAGGTCTTTAAACGCATTCATTTGATTCCTCCAAGCAGCACAAAACACTTCCTCTGGGCCCAAGGTGTAGGGAGCCAGATAAAGGGTCTTGGTTAGAGGGAATGCCACCAGGACGTGACTGGGATTAGCGCTGTCTCCTCTCATATCACTGTACCTGACAATATACTCCACATATATTGCACATATACATATACATATAACTACAGCTTTTGTCATCTCTTGTAAATACATGTTTAAAAAATAAATGTCATCATTTATATAACATGCAGCATAACATATATAATTTTCATTTTTGCTGTTAGATTTATTGGTGATAGAGGTACTATTAGTTAATAAGTTGAAAATATGATGCTACAGGTCGGTATTTACCAATGTATTATCATTGCTGGAGTTTTCTTCGTCCATTCGCGGTTCTGCCGTGCGCAACCAAAGCACACTGCCGTTACCGGAAGCCAAACTTTTGGTTATTGAAGTAATCAGGGAATCAATGGAGGTTTCGTTTGTCACTGAAAATAAAGTTCAAATACAAAGTTTTGTCAGGCACCATGTCTTATGTCACAAAAGCATGTCTGTATATATTTTGAAGGAACTTGGCACTTTAAAATAATATCTCTAAAATATAGTGAAATTCTCTGGAATCCAGTGCTGTTCTCACATTCCATTATACATTTTTTGAAGGTTCTTACCGTTACTGACACTCGGTGTTTTGGGAGAGGCGGTGGTTTGGTTTTGACATATCACTACACCTGTAAGGAAGGGAGAGCAGGTGAATCACAGAAAGACAGAGACATCGAGAAAAAGGAATTGCAAATTAAACACTTTATAATTAAAATGGTAAAAAAAAAGCTTCTTGCATAAATACACAGTTTGTCCCATATGTTTTGTCATTTCAATTCTTGCAAGTGCTCATAAAGTTTGATGCCAATCAGACAAAGCAGGGGTTTTTTTCTCGGCATTGTAGGTCCAAAGTATAATGTCATTTCCTATGGCAACATTAGCTAGCTTTACATTACAGTTCAAGCCTTATTTTGAACCTATTCTGTTGGATTTGCTTCAAACTTGCAGTGCAGCCCAAATGTTATGATTCCTTGGGAAGAGGACATTTATTTATTTATTATATAAAAGTGATAGTGAAGTCTCAAATGAGAGCAAGTACCAAATCTTAAACGATTAGCCTACAAATTCTGATGCAAACTAAATCAATCGGGTCCTACCTGAAGTATTATAATTAGTTCCATGATGTGTGCCACTGTCTCTGCTGCAGTTACGATTACATTAAATATACCAAATCCCACAAAATGAGTGTAGTTAACGTCTAGTTGTTTCAGTTCATTCATACAGGTTAAGGTTCCAAAGATAAAGTTTTTTCCATCTCCAGCATTGACTCTTGTCTTCACATCATCTGTAATTCTCAGATATCAAATATCAAAAACTTCTTACACTTGGTTTTCCACAGTTATGCCAGTGCAGTACTTCTTGCAGTTGCAACACACTGCTAATGTATATTTAATCACCTTTAAAAAAATATGTTTTATGTAAATATCTGTGAGGTTTTTTTTTTCATTTTGTTTGTTTCTAATTGAGGTTAAAAAGGTGGTTTGAACATCTTCTCCTGGTGATTTAAACCTCATGCCCACCCAAAAACATTTAACAGTTTGGCATATTTTCTTAAGGGTACTTGCTAATTAGTACTCATGGTTGTCTTAATTTTTACTCTCTGCATCATATAAAAATGAGCAGCTAAGTTTCAAAGGGTCGTGACCTCACCACACATCCATCTCCTGGGAGAAATCTTGTTTATGTAATAACTTCTTTTGGAAATCTAATATCATAATCATATTATGACTGAAAATTAATCTTAACAAGTATTTTTATATATTGAAGACTAGACAGTGTTATTAAATGTAAATGCTCCGATAAAAAGCTCCTTTGACTTTTATTTTTTTAAAACAGCCGCAAAAAGATATAACTATGTAGCACAGCTTTGCCACAGTCATGAAGGGTAAATGAGACATAATCAGCATCAGGGATCATCCTGCCTACTGTATGATGGCGGTGTAATTCAATTCAGCCTGAACTTCTAAACACTCCCCTCCTCATGGAAGAAACCCAGTGTAGTGTGTAAACAATTTTACGTGTAACCAAAACTATTCTGCAATCAGAGCAAAATGTTTTCAGTGCACCACTATCATTATTTAGTGAAACACAACACACATTTATGGGACGTAGATTTAAGTGTTTAGCGTGTGTTTGTAATCCTATAAACATGGCTAATTTGAACATATTCTGGGGAAGTGCCAAGGTCACTTTGAAATGTTTTCATCCAAAACAAGAAGCTAGCGAATGGCCAATATGATGCATCTACCACTCTAGATTGGACCATGGTTCTCTCCAGCAATGTGTCCTTTCTCACCAACAGCATCAAATGGCTGGATATTGACCAAAGTTGGTCATATGCTACAATTAAATTTGTAAATTGGGGTACAAATCTGGGCTATCAGATCATTCGATTAATTATGATTTAATCTGCTGTGTTTAATATGTCAAAAATAGCCAGCCTACCAAATTGACTTACCTTAGTTTATACCTCGTGACTCTAAATATTTCTTAGTGCAATCAGTATCAGTGAAAGATTTTAAAGCATTCCACTTACTAAGCAGTCTGTATGAATTGTAAGACACTGTAAATCCCTTTATTCTTATGTTTTATAAATGAAAAAAAAATCACAATTCAAGAAAAAGGTGATTACATTAATCCTTACATGTTGAAACATTATGGAATATGTCAAATCATTATAGGTAGTAGTGCCTCACTACTGTGGACAGAGAGAGCTTATACAATTGTGTGAAAAGTCTTCCTATGTTTCCAACAAGGCCCCCCTGGCCTCAACAAGAAGCCTTAGGCGCTCCAGTCTCAACACAAACACAGGGAAACACAAAAAAATGCATAAACACATCCTTGGTCTCTCTCAGAAAGCATAAGGCCAAGACTGTGAGTAAATCTTGGGCGAAGATTGAGTAAATCTTGCTCTTCACTGCTTGACTACATGAAGTGGACTTCCTGGCCTGGCTGTCCTCCTTTTAGCCTGGGTGATGTGGTGTGTAGCCAGATGTAAAGAACTAAATAATAAGTTAAATCAGATGTGCTGTACACTGTAGTTGTTGTTGGACAAATTGAAATTACAGACAGTGAGACAAAAGGTAAAACTTCTTTGAAAAAAAAGAAATATGAGTCTCTTAAAGCACCTGCTTTGTCTGCTGCCATGACGTGCATGTATCTCCCGGGAAGTGCTTTGTTCTCTTTACATAGTTTATAGGACCACAAGAGTTTTTAACATGCTGCTGGAGTAATGAGATGCTGGTCTCCAGTTTAATCCAACTGTACTTCATGTACTTTAAATGGCAGGGGAATGTAAGCAACCCCTAAAGTCAGATACGCTGTAAACACTGTGGATGTCAGCCCCAGAAATAAAGCAAGATGATCCCTTGGGAGATTCTCAAGAATTTCACAAGTGACTGGATTTGTAGTAATGGATTACAGCATGAAAGGTCATTACAGAACTGGCAACCTGGATTGCACATCATCAATCACTACTTTTAGAAAAGCTTTGTGTATTCAGTCTATAGAAGATTCAAGTCTGTGCAGGGGTGCTATAGCTACATGTTGCAGGGAGGAGGCCGCGTATCATTATCATCAATTTATGCACTAAAGTTGCTACCTTTCATTTTTACATTTGGTTTTGTTTAATGCCAGACAACCTTCTTTCACCCCTCCTCCTCACTGGGGAAAAGTCTTCCCTTGCTGTATGCACTAACAGATGCAAAAACATAATTTCAAGAGCACGGTGCCAAAATCACAAGCTAGAGAATGTACAAAGCATAATGTTCTCTGAAGATAGTTCAATCTGTCTAAAACGCAGTTGCTACCATGGTAAGGTAAGATTAAATACAGATTTTACTCCTGTGTGTTCATTTTAATGGTAGCTTCAGGTCTCTTCCTGAGAATGCAGCTTCTCTACTCATAAAAAAGTACGAAAATTAAACTTTTTATGTTATCCTGTGCTTGCTTCACTTTATTTACTTGATTTACTTTTAGCTATTTCCTACATTTAAAGGGCAGTTAAGATATTGAGTCCAATAGCAATAATGATGAGCATAACAATAATAAAAATGCACTTTTTTTTTAGCATCAGAGGTTGAGCACTTCCTTTGAATTTCTAATTCAACCATGATGAAATTGAAATCGTTGATCTAGTGCTCAAACTGCATGAGTGGATTCTGCTACATACAATACTTGGTATGCTTGTTCTGAATTAATCATCATCATCATCATCATCATCATCAATACTTTACTTGTGCTGAATAAACAGACTCCTTTAATGCACAAGTCTACTGTATGTCTGCCTATATATGAGAATAAGAATAGTTTTATTTCCCATGTCACTGTTATGGGAAATAACTAAATATGAAACAAAAATCTCTCAGCTGCCATTGTGATTGTCATCCCAGCTTTTGATTTTAGGGTGGGGAAGAAGCAGGAAATTGCAGTAAAAACAAACGTTGTCACACCTGATTAAGTGGTTGCAGTCAGACAGTATAAGCCGGGGACAGGAGTCCTTTACTTATGGTATTTGAGGATGAGGCCTGTTTCCTCTCTGGGGAGATTGGGGAGGAGGCCTGGAGAGGGGGATGAGTGGTGCAGCTGCAGCAAGTCTCCTTGGGGAGCTCTTTCCCTCCCTACATATGTGCTGTGCTGTGAAATCAGTAACATCATGCAAAAGGAGAAAAGTCTCAGCCCTAAACCTTGGGGCTTAGATTTGACCTCCACCCAGACTGTAGAGACAACACCTTGGATGTCATAATGAGCCACACCCTCCTTCCATTACTTCACCAGATGTCCAAAGCAGAGCCCAAAGTCTCCCATCACTCATCCCTTGCTACTCCTAGTTGTTCCTATTAAGAGGAATTCTATTTTATATTTCAAATTTAAGCAGAGATTCTTTTCAATCCTGCAGGCCTTCAAGAAAAATATAGATCTTTTCATAGCATAAACCAACTAAACACCAAAAAAACAAGAAAACAACAGCACACTAAATCACTACAGTTCCGTTTATTGCTATTTGGTGCAATGAAAACACTTGGAATATACCAGTTAATCAGTGAACATAAGAACTAATTTTGCTTCTGCACAGACGGTTGGCAAATGTTGACTTTTTCCACCCTGCACACGCCCCTGCTTTGAAACAAAACACAACCATAAAAAAACAACCCAAAAACAATAATAATTAACAGGCTTGGAATGTTATCCATGCACATCCTATTGTATGACAGGATGTGGATATCACAGCACACAGTGACCTCTTTGAACTACAGGGACAAACATGCTGGAAACTACAGATAACAGCCATCACCAGGAACATACTCTTGGAGTGGAAGTATAATGCCTGTTGTTAAGAAATATAACCTGGGACTGTTTTTATTAGGAAGATTTTACTGATATTCTACCCAAGCCTATTGTTTTTTGTTTCGAAAGCTATAGTATTGAAAAAAATGTTTTTCAGCAATAAAGCAAAAAAACAAAAAGGTAACATTATTACTGTTGTTTTTATTCAACCTCTAATTTACTCATTAAAATCGTTTCAGCAGGGCAGTGAAACTCAAAACCTATGTTTCCAAAACAGTCTATCCATTTTCTTAGTGGATTAGAAACTGGACACACCAGCTGTTCCAAGAGGCGGCAAGCTGCTCTCCTTTTCTATCCATGGATTGATTTCAAGACATGTTTCATGATACTCTGTTGGGAAAGAAAAAAAGAGACCGAAACATATCGCTCTAAACAATCTGGCTTTGATATTACTGAAACTAAGGAACCAAATTGGAAGAGGAAGCCAGAGAAGTAACTGTAATAACTCAAAAACCTTACACATTTCTAAACAATGCAGTATCTCCTACAAATGAAAACACTTGCCCAGAAACATATACGCTACAAATGAATGTGGTGTTCCAACCAAGGGTTTTAAGAACAGCAAGGGGTGCAGTCTTATGCTTTCAATTAGGATGTCTAAAGTATGCCTACAACAATGTGCCATTTAATGAACATTAATTACCAAGAGCTATTATTTTGGCAGTCAAAACCCCCCACTAATGCTCATTAAGAGCTTTTATCCCCCTGGGTAAACAATATAGCCCTCTTTAAGGAAATCCCAGCCTGGGTATCCAACGTAGATTATGTAGTTTATGCAGTGATTGCATTCTACTGGTGTTACGACATCCTCATAACTTTACATAAGTCAGTAAGGACAATCTGTTGCTTACGTTTTAGCAAGGGAAAAAGCAATGATGACATAATAAGTGAAACGATTTTTCCAAGTTCTTGTTTTAGAAATCACACTTATTTTCTGTTCATTAGCTGAATATAGAGCTGAGGTTCACCTGAGCAAAGATGTTAAGAGCTTCTCATCCTTTGGACATCTCATACTGCCAATTTTCAATTAAATGAGAGACTACTTTTTTTTTTTTCTTTCAATCCTAGCAGCTGTAAAATTGCAGCAGGGGAACAAGGAACAATAAGCTCACCAGAACAGCAGTAATTGGAAGAAGGAAGATTTGAATGGTAGCACAGCTTCTGTTTTTCATTGTTGTGTGAATTTGAGATCCTGTTTCTCTTTCTTCTTTCTTCTACCTTATTATTCTAGTTGCTCCGTTCTTTGCTGGTTAACTACCCCTTCAGTTTTCATACAATTTCCACCATTCAAACTCTGCTAATGGTTGGTATATCTTTTGGTGCTCATAACTTTTATACTTTTTGAAATATGAAGGTTTTTATGCCATTTTTTGGCCCATTTTGATGAATGGAACCACATTACAAGTGTGTTTGCTGATTTAGCTCACAAGGGTGAGCTGTGTTTCAGCTCAGTGAGACGAGCAGCTGTTTTGTGACTCGGAGGACTGGGTTTGAATGTCAGCCATGGCTAAATTTCTTTTAAGCAACATTTATTTTAAGTTCAACTTTTTCACCTCTTTTTAGCACAAATGTCAGCTTTTTAACTCTTTTCAGCACAAATTCCGCTTCTTCACCTCTTTTCAGCAGAAAGTTCTGCTTTTTTTTTACCTGTTTTCAGCACAAATTCCGCTTCTACACCTCTTTTCAGCAGAATTTTCTTTTTTTTTCACCTCTTTTCAGCAGAAAGTTCAGCTTCTTCAGCTGTTTTTAGCAAATTCCACTACACGGAATTCACACTGCATTTTTGCAGGAAATGCAACTTTTTCTAGTTAAGATTGTTTCACAAGGTAAATATTGTTGCTAGACAATCTATTTATTGAAGTAATTTCCTTTTCATGGATGATCATTAGTTAGCGGCTTTGTTTTGCTTTTCATTAACATCATTTTTGGAAGGAAGTTGGCTCCAAATAAAGATAATTCAGAGAGAAATACATTTCAAAATGTGATTTTGCGCATGTGGGTTCAGAGATATGGTGTCAGAATGTACACTGATACAAGCTGTTTATTCACATCTAACCCGGTTTGCACATTTAGAAATCGCTAAAGCAAAATGGCTGGTTTTACAGAACACAGGCTTCAGGTTTAATTGCTTTGCAAGCTCACATGGCTTCTCAACCATGACTTTGGGCCCAAGTGAACACACACCCTAGGCTGACATAAGACCATGATCTGCCAAGGCTTACATAAAAGACCCACACCCTTCAGCAGATGACGTGACTCAAACTTCATCATCACAACTTGAGACTGAAAGAATGCTGGTCAATAGCCGAGGGCCATGAGTGGCAATATTCTGGCCATGTTTACATTGGCAAAGTTGTTGTCTGAGAAGCAAAGCTTCAAAAATGTGTGTGCAGAGACATATCAGGGCTTATTTTCACTGAAGTCTGCTCTTTCACTTTAAAACATTAAGTCTTGACCCTTTCATCTTTTACTTGTTCTTGTTCAGAACGAATTAGTCTCATATTTTTACAGATCATCACAAAGTACTAACGGCTTTTTACTTCTGCACATGTGCAAAAATGCACACAAGTAACTTAATAAGAAACTGGAATATTCCAACCATGAATGAAACTTTTTTCACTATGATATGTAGCAGCAATTGTTCTATCCTATTCTGCTCCGCCTGAGGCCCTGACTTAGCAACAGAAACAGTCATTGTAGATGACAAGCTGAAGTAAGTGAGACAAGATGTTTTTCCCCTTCTCCAGAGCAGATTTAAAGCTTGGGTTTTCCCCTGAAATCTTGAGAGAAAGAGAGAGGGAGAGAGACCGCTTATAACACACTCCAAAAGGCAATGAATGACATCATCTAAGATTTTAGTCCATGGCCATGTCAGCGCTGCATATTTGCACGCCTGCATAGATACTGAATTACAGCCATGGGAAGTGAGTGTATAAACTCAATCTGTTTGCAGTCAGGGTGAGAGACCTGTTTATATGTGACAAGGATGTTTGCTCTGATAAACCAAGTGAGTAATTCTGGGGTTAAAAGTGAAGGAAATTTGGTTCCAAAAAAACAGTTCTTTGAATGGCCACTTGAGACTGATTCTGCAAGTCAGTGCCCAAGATGCCCAAGTTAATGTCCCAGCAGTAGAAATAAACATGTTTACACCCTGATACAACAATAAAGCATTCTTTATCTCAATAGCAAATCTCCACCTTATGAAAACTGTGCAGAGGGGACACTTTTTTTTATAGTTCTTGGCACGTTTGCAGCAACATGACATTACTGCTAAGCCAAAACTTTTTGTTAAACATCCTCTATAATATGCTGCTGACATGCCACAGGCACATAAAAAACACTCTGACCAGTTGAGGGACTCTATCTCTAAGGGTGCCTTGTTGTATATAACATCTGGTGTGTCCTTTATTATCCTTTGTTTCAGTAGCTAGTCATCACTCCTGACTGAAAGCAGCCCATTGGCATTTTGGAAATGCTCCAACCAAAGGCCGTTTCAAGTCGTTTGGTTTTAGCAGTTTTGTCTTTATAAAAAGTCTTTACAGCTGTCCATTCCTCCCACGTACAACAAGCTGAAAGTGAGAACCAACACTTCATTTACCTTCTAATACTCTGAGACTTTGAGATAAACTATTATTACAACATAGTTAGCACCGGTCACAATGCCAGCATACCAAATTGCGAAAGGTTTTGTATGATGTGGGACTTTCCAAGACTTTGCAAAAATGTGTAGTCAAGGTTCCCAGATATCAGAGAGTTCTGATACTACTGCAACCACAGAAGCTGGTATTGTCAAAAGAAATCAATGACAATTTGTCTCTTGTGACCTAGAGCTGGGACCCATGTAAACTAAATCAAAACAAGAAACAAAATAATCACACACACACACAGAATGGCAGAGCTGCATGAAGACACAACAATCCATCACATATAATTAGGTGAGAAATGTTCAGTTTTTGTTTTTCTGAGCCGTCTGTGACCAGATTTGTGTAATCAAAGGACTGCTGTTGGATGTGGTGAGAAGCGTAGGACGGGTGAGCAGACAACACAACTGCGGAGTTCTTAAAGTAGAAATCAGAAGCTGTGTGCTTAAACCTAAAATAAAGGTGCAATGTTTATATCCTTTGTTTTTGAAATGCTAATTAAGACCACTGCTTAAACATTGATTTGCAAATAGAGCAAAAGGCGAGGCGATCATGGCTGAAATCATAATAAGAAGTGGGTGAAAACAAACTCAGTTAATTAAATTATACAAAATTCTTGACATAATAAAACTAGACTAGATTAGAACACAAATAACCAGGGTCACTGGAGCTCAGGTGCTTTAGCGCTTTAGCAATTACAGGTTTCATCCCTGGTCTGTTCACATGCCAATGTTCTTTGGCAAAATAGTGAGCCACAAGTTGTTCTTGAAGTCAAGTGAGTCCCTTTCATTGTAGGTCCATTATTGTATGAGTGCATATCATTCATTGCTTAACACAAATAAACATGGTTGGTTATTAGATCACTTGTCAGACATAATTTCTCACGTTTTTAAATATTAGAAAGACTGAAGGAGTAGCATGTTGCCTGAACAGTAACGCCTCTTGAGGTGACTTTGTGACTTGTATACTAGGCTATATACATCGAAAAAAGTAATCTGCGTTGACGGGGTGTGCCCAGAGTAATTAGATTTCTATGTAAATTTAATTACCATCTGTTAGGCTGCTGATGCAGGCAATATGCCTCTTTACTACACTACAAACATGTTCTGCCATCCCATGATTGTTTCCCCTTTAAAAGTTAAGCTTCAGTTATTTTCCATCAATCTTGAAAACTCCTCTTAGTGTTCCCAAGGTCACTCCAAACATTTACCGCCCCTGTGGCCTTAGCTCTGCAGAAGTCGTTACATTGGGCTGAACTAGAACTAGACCTGGTTCCACAAGCGAGGAAGCTCTATCGTCCAAGCCATACATTACCCTGCAATTAACGTCAGGCCTCGGACTGATTTGGAGTGGACTGCCCAGTGTGTCCACACACATCCGCATAATTGCACACATGTGCACACAAAGGCACACACATTAACTATAAGGAACACAGATGAAAGAACTATTTTTGCTCAGTGATGAAATAATATGAAATGTGGTTACTTTTACACATGTAATACATGTGCAGCTCTCTAAATACATTCCGCATAATGTGTGTGTGTGTGTGTGTGTGTGTGTGTGTGTGTGTGTGTGTGTGTGTGTGTGTGTGTATGTGTGTGTGTATTCTGAGACTATTTTATGTGTGGTTTACTAGCTCCACGGAGATACACTGCAGGGTATAAAGTATAATGAGTATGTACAGCAGCTTCCACTTCTGAGCAAAGCCTTTGTGTCTGCTGCTACTCCACTGCTAACCATGCCTCTTTGCATTTGTGTGCAATCTCATGGTGGAACACATCAAAGCAAATCCCCGGCTAGTTTGTAAGCTACTGTGACATAAACAAAATCTTGCTGATGGAGTAGAACGTTAGACACTTTTAGATAAAAAAATAAATGAACTTCACACAATATATAAAACTCTGTTTGGATAGAATAACTAACTAAGGATGAATGCCCGAAAATGCAAAATAACATACTTTAATAAATACTTATTACAGTACTCACTGCTAAGGACCAGAGTGCAGAGAAACAGAGGTTGAGTCATCTTTCTGTAGAGTCCATTCATTCTCCACGTGGATGTAGCCATCCTCTTTGGTCTCAGTTGGTGCTGGGACTGTGTTAGAGCAAAAAGTTTCTACACACTGAAGGTTAGTGTGAGGGAGGGGAAGCAAAGGGTCGTCGGTGAGGTCTGATAGAGGAGAAAGATAGAGCCTGGTTTGTGTTCTCTTTCTCTTTATATGGCCCGACTCTTTGGCCTCTCACTCTGTGCTTTTTCCACACCCCCTTTCTAACTGCCTCCTGCCCATTTCCCCCAGAGCAACAGTCCCTCTTCCTCCCTTTACTGTGTTCCTGTGTGTGCTCGCATGATTAGCTGGCCAGAATGGGATAATGAGATGTTATTGGGAGATACTTGGCAGCAGACTAAGCTTTATGTGTTGTAGGTTTGTTTCCTGGTGAAAATATTTGTCTTCTTTCACAAAAGTGTGCACATTTTATGCACTGTTTCGATTTTTCTGCAATTTGGTGGTTGTGCTTAGACTTAAGAAAGGCTTCAGGTGATACTCAGCAGAAATATGAGCCATTTCTATTGACCGGTCTATGAAAACAAGTGCAAAAGTACAGTACAAAGATGTAGGCAAAAGTGCAAATGTAAACAGAGTTTTGAGAGAAGACAAAGAATTGTCTGCAACACATTTGACTTCAATTTGGCTAAAGATTTGCAGAAAGGCAAAAAAAAAAGAAAGAAGAAGAAATGGAAAAGAAAAAAGGAGAAACAGAAGCACAATATGTTGCAGTTTTGCTTTTTCATAATTCATCCATTCATTATCTTAACTTCACATCCAATTCAGGGCTGGAGCCTATCCTAGCTGTTGTGGGGTGGGGAGGTGGGGTCCAACCTGGACACCAGTCCATTACAGGAGTCTTCTTGCTGTGAAGTGCGCCACTTTGATGATGCACATGGTAAAGAGGAGGAAGTCTTCTCATATTCTACAAAGTGAGAACTTGCATTGCTAAAAAGGCCTGTGAAAACACATGACATCACACACAAGCTTGGCTGCAGTTTTTGTGTGTCCCTGGTGGACTAAATCACCAAAAGCCAAGAGTGAGTCATCTGAATGGCACAAAAACACATGCATGGTTTGATATACTGTACTCTGCATTTTTCAAATGTCGTAACACACACACACACACACACACACTGAGATCATAGACAAAACGTGTTTTTTTCAAAGTCGCACCACATCAGCTAAACTGCTACACTTACATGTGGGTTGTTGTAGGAGTTTGATGTGTGTGTTGTTCCACATATCTGTGTCAGCCACATCTGGAATCACTGCAGTTCCACTGCTGGGTTTTTGAGGACTGCCAGGAGACGTGCTTGTCAAACAATGCAACCATATGAAGATCAATGCAGTCAAGATCAGGCTGATGTCTGGGAATAGGCGTCCCTGGTGGTGACCTTCCATGTTTTCATAACAGCTATTTTCTAAGAGGAACTTAAAAGTCAAAAGTAAATAAGAATTTTTAATCAGCATTTGTAAAGATTTGAAGTCTGAATTTAGGACTTATGTTACGTTAATTGTTGCTCTGAGGTCAAATTTCCATTAAGAGCAGCAGACCAGTAACTTATGTCAAATAGAAATCTGATCTGATTTGTATCTGTGTTTGTGCTTTGCCCCACTGAACGTACAGCATGGGTCTGGCCTGTTTATAAATCCTGATATTTCTATGAGATTTTCTCTCTTCTTCGCCCTTGCTAACTTACCATTTGACTTATTTTTCTTGAAATAAACAAAGAATTGTCTGTGCAGTGAGGAAGGCATTGCCAGGACATCACGAGGATCAGCACATGTTAGCAGAAAATCTGACCCTCAGGGCCCTTTTTTTTCCTTCTTTTTTAAAGGACATTTTGGAGTTGTTGGTTTTTTTGGTGTTCTAGATCAAGCTCTGAGGAGCCGTCAGTGGAGACATACATGACATGTGAGTGATCAAACATAATTTTAGAGCTGATATTGAAGTAATATTGTTAAAAATTAAAAAAAAAAACATATATATATATTTCTAAAATATTAGAATTCAGGAAAGACTTTAGGGCCTTAGTGAATGTTATTTTCCCTTTTCAGTCTTTCTGCCCTGGGTCATATCCTTCTGTGTTATTCTGTTCCCGGCTTCTGTGCTGTGGAATATCATATGATGAATGCTGAACTTGGATTACTTAACTTTTCTTATGGGCAAAAGTAAATTTCAGAGTGTTTTTTATTTTAAAAATGGCCTTTAATTATATAATTTCATTCAAGTGTAATACCTGTTTACATTTAGTTAATTTTTCAATTTGTCAGTTCTTTTGAATAGTTAAAAAACAGTAACTTTTATGTCTCTTCTTTAACTAACTCTGATATATAGCATCATGTCCAACTTTTTACACACCATGTGAAATTTGAACAGTAGTGGAAGCAACTCTGAATTTTTTGTTTCTCTCTGTAAAGCACTTTGTGTAGAAATATATAAAAAATAAAAGTGAGTAGATTAATGAAACAGTGACATTTGAACAGCTCAGTTGAAGTATTATGGGACAACATAAGATGGGATCTGAAGTAAAGACGCTTCCCTGCTTTTCTTTTCATTTGTTGAACTGGGGTGTTGTTTAGGAGCTTACAGTAAGCACAGAGAGACTCTATTGGAGAGGTTTCCTAGGCATAGAAGTCAGTGATGATTTTAGCTAAAGTGTTTAAGGAAACAACAAAAGTCCTACTCTCTGTTTCCTGACAGTATAGTTACCCTTCAGCCCCAGTTTAGTCTCCATCCATCATTTCTCCTGAACTGAAATTCCTTTTCTGTTTCCTGCCATTCTCCCTGCACATGGTATGTGCTAACAATAAAGCATACAACTTATCAGACAGACCCAGTGATGACCTCAAGCCCACGACAGACAAACGGAACAGATCTTTCCAAGTTTTTCTGCAGGGAGGAAGACAGCAGAGGCAGGAATAAAGTACAGTTTACACCAGCCAGACTTCTGACTGAATATTCTTGAATGACGGTAGAGTAAATTTCATATTTTTGCTACCAATAACTAAACCAAAATACAGAATCAGTGTAAGAAAAACTAACTGCACCCCGACTGCTTTCATCGGAAGAGGAAAAGTAGCAGCCAGGTGCTGATAATCAAATGCACTGGACTGACTGATCATCAGCAAGTGTGGCCACTTGTATGGAAAGTGTGGCTTGTTTGAAAAGGTTGCCAGGAGAAAACCCCTTCCATCTAGAATGGCAGCACAGTTTAGCTCTACATAATTGCATCTGAACAAGCCACAAGACTTCTGGAACAATGTCCTCTGAACAGAAAACCGCAGTGGAGATGACTGGCCATGATGCACAGCGGCACGTTTGGAAACACAAACACAGCACATCAGCACAAATGGCTAAAAGCAACATGGTAGTGGAGCGATGATGATCGGGGCTTGTTTTGCAGCCACAGGACGCGGGCACCTGGTAACCTTGCAGTGACTGAGTTAACCAGGAACTCCTTTCTATACCAAATTATTCTACAGTTTTTAGACAAGTGTCCAACAGTTTAAGCTTTATGTGACAGTAGAATAAACACCAGCAAATTCATAACAGAATCGGTTAAACAAAATAAAAGAATGAAGGTATTTCAATGACTCAAAGTCCAGAAGTCAACCTGATCGAAATGCTGTGGCAAGAACTTAAGAAAACTGCGTGTTATCATTACAAACTAGCTGCAAACTTCAATGAACTGAAGCAATGCTCTAAAGAGGAGTGGGCCAAAATTCCTCCACAGCGATGAGAGAGACTGATAGCCATACAGAAAACCATTACTTAAACTGTAGAATAATTTGGTATAGAAAGGAGTTTATGGTTAACTCAGTCACTGCAAGGTTACCAGGTGGCCGCGTCCTGTGGCTGCAAAACAAGCCCCAATCATCATCTCTCCACTACCATGTTGCTCGCCTCTGTCAGTGCGCCCCAGGGTGGCTGTGGCTACAATGTGGCTTGCCATCACCAGTGTGTGAAAGGGTGGATGACTGGATGTGTAAAGCGCTTTGGGGTCCTTAGGGACTAGTAAAGCGCTATACAAATACAGGCCATTTACCATTTTTACCTCAGAATACTTGAAGTTATGAAGGCTGAAACTATTTAACTATTCACCCACAATTCAAAAAACTATTGAAACATGGGTCTACTTGGCTTTTCACACTGGACTGACTGATCATCAGCATCAGCATTTAACATTAGATAATGTTAAATAAATAATGGCAAAGTGTAATATGTCACACGTTGTTGCTTAAGGTCTAATTTAAATGTAATCAAATTTTTTGATATATAAAACGTTAAAATTGTCAGAAAGCTTTCTTTTTTTACAGGCAAATGTGGACATCACTGAGTTTATCATTGATACAGTCTATGGATGCGCCCTCATGAGTAAAACAGATTGCAAGTTGCGACAGCGATACAAACAATAAACAGATGTAGCAGGTTCTGGGAACCCCCCCAAAATATTTCTGCATAAATATATTTCCCATACAACATACTGCTTAATATCTCCTTTGGGAAAAGTAAAGAAAATATCTGATAGTCAGTCTTGATAATAGAGTTGGAAAAAATGTTCCTCTCTTAGTCACTCATTTAGTTCTGATATGCATGACCCTCTTTATAGAAGAGGCCCGTACTTTGTGCTTTCCAAAACACAGTTTGGTTTTTTTGTCTGAATGCAGTGCCAGAATCCTTTCCTTCTTTCTCCTCCCACCTTTAACTTTCGCTCATTCTCTCCATTGCCTTGATCTCATACAGATGTTTTTTAGCACTCCCCTTTGGAAGAAGTCTTCTCCTATTGTTCCATACAAGTCCCATGGTCCCTGCCGACCCCGCCCAATGCCTAAAGCACACATGTACCGAGTGCAAGTGTTTCTGGAGCATTCGAAGTCTTGAATAGAATATTCTGAACTGGAAAGTTAGTCAACACAGCATATTTTTTATTCCTTTTTCCTTGCACTTTTCAAAAGATTCCACAATAAACTAGAGAATGTTAATAACAACAGCCATTGCCACACACATGCCCTCATACTGTATACTCCCCTTTTCCCTCTCTCTCTGCCTTTCTTTTAGTCTCTCCACAACCTCCTTTTCAGTCTCCTCGTCATCCCCAGCTTCCTTATGTCTTTCCTCTCTTTCTTTTTTGAAAAGGGCAAACTCTACAGTCCTGTAACTAGCCCTAATTGGCTCTTATTGGGTGGCTTGGTAGACATATTGAAGTGATTTATGCTCAAGGTTAAGGGGGTTGCAAAGGTTGGGAGTGCTTTGGGTCTCCGAGATTCTACATCAGAATCCCAGGAGATTTAAATCCCCAATCCTTTTTTATGTACAGTATATGCATATTAATGCAGAGATAAGCACTTGCAGAGACCAAAGTATTTAGTACTTCAAAAAGCAGTTCAGAAGTCATACTTCACTTTGACATATTTTTGAAAATCCCAGTTTGTGGAGTTCCACTGAGCAATCATTTATTAGTCCAAGTTATATAACTAATCTGATTTATTTATTTGTTCTGTCACAACAGCAGGCGATGATGAAGAAAAACAGAGACAAGAAAGACAAGAACAGCATCATCTATTTTTTTTATTACATTTTATTATATTTGACTGTGCTTGTTTTTAAATCTGTTAAATTATTTTTTTTGAAACTTTAGATCTATTGTTGCATTCATCCCAGTCACGATCCAGAAAAAGCAAACGCACTCATTTGCGTGACACCAGATGTCTATCATATTATTGGCATCCCAAGTTGTCCTGTTATATAGACTTTATGTTCTGGGAGCACACGGTCAGATAAGGTCTGTGGATTGAATTTATTAACGTACTGGCTGCTCAGATGGCTCTCATTATATGTATCTGTTTGATTAATCTCTGGAGTGTAATGTCATGAATCAGACTGTCAGCAGTTAAGAGGTCTTCTTGTGTAAAACTTGATAATTCAAACCAGATCTAATGTTTTTTGCCAAAGTTCAGTGACTGAATTTGTGGTCTGTAGGGGCTCTATCAAGATCTACAAGAAAAATCTTATTGGAACAACATATTTAATATATTATTATTAATCTATTTTCTCACAATATTTGAGCTCAGACTCCAGATTAACATGTCTTTTGTTGAACAATTAATAGTTTTAATGGTTTGATTTCTGCTTCTTGTTTGCTTGACTTCACGAGGAAAATTTTCACAAGTTATCTCACACACAAACCATGAGATGGCACTCTAAGACCAGGCTTTTAAAAATGCCACCATCAAAGGGAAAAGATATTTCTGAACATCTCAACTCTGCACTCTTGTGGTAACAGGAAAAACTGGAGATAAGTGCATATAAAACATAAGGGCTTTGCTGTTGCCATACGATTCATGGTAATGTGGCATACACTTTGATGAAAACCTGAGGAGAAGAAAAGGCCTGAATAGTGAATACCAAACACGAAGAAGAAGAAGAAGGAGAAATGGTTTATATTATGAAGAATCTTGAAAAAAGAAAGAAAGGTTAAAGGAAAAAGGCAAATAAAAGCCTCGGACAACATGCATCCAGGATCAGATTGGACAGCCTCCAGACTTCACAATGAAGACCTTTTCATTCAATAATCTGCCATAAAATGTCTGGTATATTTTCTGGGTATGGTGATGAGCGGGTGATGTTTTGTGTGTGTGTGTGTGCACATGTGTGTGTGTGTTTTGAAGCATGGAGCTATACACCTCACCCCAGTCGTTCTCTGAAGTGTTGCTCTGGGCTCGTCAGGAGACGCTCAGGTCCTCCACATCAAATATTCATTTCACAGAAACTCCTAAACCTTAAATAATTCTCAAAGAAGTGTGCCGAAAGCTAGGCCTTGCTATCCAAGGCACGTTTCTATCCGGACAATGGATTCAAGGGAGCGCAAGGAGGGAGACAGAAAGAACGGGGGGGTTGGCAGAGGAGGAGAGAGAGAGAGACTGAGCGGGAATTGGATCTTTTGTACAGGCCCATAGCAGATGGCTTGCTTTAAGAGGTATCAACTGGATATACAGTGGTACAACGGGCCATGTTTAATGACAAGAGATTACGGTGAAAGAAGATTAAGTGTAGTGTAAAAATTTAAACATGTTGCTTTACACTGACAAATGCACCTCATGAAACTCAGAATTACCCAAGCACCTCATCACCTTTAACCATTTAAACTGCCACTGAGGTCAAAGAATAATTCAGTCTAAATTATCTGATCGATATCCTTTGATCTAATGCTCTTAATTTCAATCTTTTTGAAACCCTACTTTCTTTCAAACGGCACAGGCCATGATCAGTCCTGTCAATCTTTGTGTGATAACAGCCTTCACCAGATCTCATCTGATCTGACATTGCTCTCATCCAAGCTCTTATTCCAACCACAATTACACCATACCGGATGGATGATCTCGCACTCATTACCCCACCATATCTGAGACCCTGACTGAACAGATCTGTCCCCTCTGGTGAGTATGTGGCAGGTGGTTCATCGACTTGGCCCCCACCCCAGTCCTCGGCCCTGGCGCACTGATAAGAGCTCGGCGTGGAAAATCAGACAGCGGCGCTCTGGCCTTTCAGAAGCGAGTAGGAGAAAATGAGCCATGAAGGAAATCTGAGGTGATTATCTTTATTATCAGCCAGGGGAGTAACCGTGGAAACGGCGACCTGTGGGGAGAGAGAGAGAGATGCACAAGCTGTTCCAGCAGCCTGCCGATTGGCCCATACAAGCTCCAGTGGTAATTAACATCTGCATATGCAAACGAGTGCTCCAGCTAGGGAAATTTGGCAAGCCTTTCTCACCTGCACCCTGCGCCTGAAATCAGCAGGGTAGTTGAGTTAGTGTCGCTGTGTGCACGTGTAGGTGTGTGTGTGTGGACACATGGTGCACAGACACACAAAATTCTATTTGTTCCATGACTTCATATTCATAACACATCCCTGTTCCTGGGTGCACTTGTGTATTTTAATGTCCCCGTGTATTTGCATAGCTGAAAAATACTTACCCCTGCACTTTCTGGAAGCACAGTTGGTTTGGGTGGACCGGGGGGCACTGGGTCGAATTGACGCCAGCCACCCACCTCTTTGTTTTTGCTGTGCACTGCTAAAAGAGATGAGGCCACACAACAGGAGGCTGTCAGCAGCCCTGCTGTGAGAGCCTCATTACCATCTCAGGGAGCTTGGACAAGTCGCAACCAGAGACTGATCATCAGCCTTACTTGCTAAAAGGGACAGCCACAGTCCTCTGAAAAGTCGAAGAACTTCTTGTCAGCAAATGTCATTGGGAAAGTTTCTAGATGCCCATGCATGAGAGAAACGTTCAATTAATACCTGTACAATTTCCTGTTTCTTATGAACATGTTTACACAATCCCCAGGCCTCATATTGCAGATTAAGCACTAGTTTGTTCACACGTGCTTTCAAACAACCTTGCACACACTGACAATTACGTACACACATAAAAATAACACATCCGGTAAATAGTAGAACACGTGCTGGTGAATGAGTCTCTGACCTGTGAATCATGCAGTGCGCCAACAGACGTGGCGGCGTGTGTTTTGCTGTGGCGTTCTAATGAGAGAGAGGATCGTATGGGGCAGGTGAGATGGGCTGCAGAGCACAGCAAGAATGACAGCTCCAACAGCGGGAAGCCACACTATAAATAGAGCCTGTGCTGAGTCCCTATAAAAACTGGATTCATGTTAGTTTGAAATTTCTTTCAGAGCAACTTCAACAACCGCAACCCATATTTCTCTTTTGTGTTATATTAAACATGAATAAGATTTCTTAAGGTTTCTTATTCTCCGTGTCAAAATCAGTCTTTCTTTACAGTCAATTACTTGGTTTGTATTTTTCCTTTATTTCAAAACCTGGTCTGCATTTTCTCTTCCTACCATTTTTCCTTTTTCTCATTTCACCCACACTCTCTGTGGGCTTCTATTTCATGAAATTAGAACACCACCCATTATCTTTTCTTTTAATGAATTTTCAAACATTACAGCCATTACAATCGCAATGACTGTAGCATTATGACAAGAAATTGATATAATCAGCGTGGTATCTTTTAAGAAGGAAATGTATCTGCTTTCCAAAATATACTAGATTGCTTATTCGTCTTAGCCAGAGGTAATGCAATTAGTGGCAGCACGCACTTGCTGATGTGATCTATTTAAGTCTTATAAACAGCATGTTTTATTGCTATTTGTATTTGTAAATGATTGTAAGAAATCCATATTGTACAAATACTTGATTCATTACACCTTCCCTTCTAAAGTCTGTGGACATTACTGGAATGCAGGACTCAGGAGAAAGCGATAAAACTAAAAACCACAGCTTTATTGCTGGCACAAAAGCCAACAAAAAACAAAAGCAAAACTATAACAGAGCACAGAACAAACCAGCTGACTGACTACAAACAGACAAAAAGCCAAGTTTGACAGACGAACAGACAGACACAGCACCCACAATGAGGGCGAACATGACAACAAACAGCAGGAGACGCATACAACATATACACAAGAGGGTGATCAAGGGAAGTGGAGACACATGGAGACACAGCTGAACTGAATCACTGCTAACGAGTCAAATCAAGCAAAACTTAACATGAGACACACACACACACGTACTGAGACTCAGACCAAGACGTGAATTTGACACTGGTACTTGGGATAAACAGACATGGTGGCAAGACAGAAACATGGGGAGAAACACAAAGAGAGGGACATGGTTATAGGTAGGGAGATAATACAGAGACAGGACTACAAACAACTTAACTAGACAAGACAGAGAATGCAGACAGCCATGGAGACAGAACACATAGAGACTAGACAGACGTGGGGGGAAAAAACCAAAACATGATGGCAAGTCAAAAACTTTCAACAAACAGCCATGAGAATTGGAAGCACAGGGGTCCAAAAAATGTATTAGGGATTGTTTTACTTAAAAATTAATATACACAGATTTCAACCCTATTTCTTAGAAATAGGGTTGAAATCACCCCTGGCACCCTCACATTAATTATTTCAGATTTTGCCTTGTAATCCAGGCTGAGAATCCTACCCAGAACGAATGGGATGTCAGCTTTATGCAACTACTTGTAAAGGCATTACAGGGCGTTAAGTCCCGCATGGATTTGAATTGGTCTCAGCAGTACAGGATTAGAAGCAGCAGGGATTAGACCTTCCCTAGAGAGAGAGAGAGACAGAAAAAAACTGAAGAGATGGCCAAAGGACTCAAGATATAGAACACATATTGCTCTATACACTGACTGCCCCAAGATGTTAAGCAGCACAAAGCAGGTTTATGGCAACTCGGTGAGTTTTGTGAGACTACATCTTTCAAGTGTGTCATACAGAATGAATGATCATCCATAAAACAGATCAATAGATTCTGTTCAATCTACTTTTATATCAGGCATGACACCGTTAGATAGTCATATGATACAATAAGACTATCTAATAATGGTGCGGTTGTCGCACAATTTATTTTGTCATTGTTTTGGTTGAAAGGAGCCAGCAGCCACAATGTCAGTGTGACATTATTACACAATGAGCTGTTAAAGATGAAGAATCTTACTTAGACTTCACACTAACATGGGCACCTAAACCTCCTTTCTGTTTCTCACTGTACCCATTTACTTATTCTGCAATCTTCTTTAATAAGTAGAGTGATCTGATGCCTTATTCTCAGTCATCCTTGGTGGAATGAATGACCTCAGGGCTATTTTAGACCAGTTGCACACACTGACCCACACCTTTATTACTAACCTAATGTAATTGGAGCCCTTGTGTTGGTTTAGAGAAGCTGGGCCTAGCCTGACCAAACAGACCTGTGTGAAGACAAATGACTGCAATTCAGTACATTGTAGCTGTTGGTTTTCCTGTTAAGCATTCAGCAGGAGGTGAGTGAGAGCATTAGGTCGATTTCATGATGAACCCAGAGCTACGGGAAGACGGACATGCATCACCCTGCAGCCCGCATACTGTTAGATTTGTGGAGACAATGGTCAGGCTTCAAAAGAGGAAGTGTAAAGGGAAAGACAGAAAGCAAATCAATTTCATTATTAAGTAAACTGATTTTGTTGCTTGTTAATCCAAATATAGCGAATGTAATCAGCTAAACGTGTCAGAAACCTGATTTATTTAGGAAGGTTAAAAGGAGCTGGTGAAGTTTGAACTAAATATCAGAATCTAGAAAAACAGGAAGTTTAGTTTAATTTAAACTTTTTCTCCTTCCACCAGAATTAAGAGGATAAGTAGTTGCCAGATTCTCCTAATCAAATGCACTTGGTTAATTAATCAGCAAGTGTGACCACCGCTACAAAAGACTCAGGTGTGTGTTACACAATGCCAAGGAGGAAAGACATCAGCAGCGATCTTAGAGAAGCAATTTTTGCCCATCAATCTGGGAAATGGCCTGTATTTGTAAAGCGCTTTACTAGTCCCTAAGGACCCCAAAGCGCTTTACACAACCAGTCATCCACCCATTCACACACACATTCACACACTGGTGATGGCAAGCTCCATTGTAGCCACAGCCACCCTGGGGCGCACTGACAGAGGCGAGGCTGCGGGATACTGGCGCCACCGGGCCCTCTGACCACCACCAGTAGGCAACGGGTGAAGTGTCTTGTCCAAGGACACAACGACCGAGACTGTCCAAGCCAGGGCTCGAACCGGCAACCTTCCGATTACAAGACAAACGCCCAACTCTTGAGCCATGATCGCCCCATGTAGGTTGTAAGGCTTTTTCCAATCAATATAAAGTTGCATCACTATACAGGCTTTTTCCAATCAATATAAAGTTGCATCACTATACAGAGAAAAAGATTATTCACAAGTGGAGAACATTCAAGACAGCTGCCACTCTTCTCACAAGTGACCGTCTGACTAAATTCACCAGTAGATCAGACTGTGGGATGCTCAGAGAAACAGCAAAAAACCCAGGAGCTCCACATCAGACTCTGTAGGCCTCATTCAGCATGATAAACATTAAAGTTCATGACAGTACAGTTAGAAGAAAACGGAGCAAGTATGGATTGTTTGAAATGGTTACAAGAGGAAAGCCTCTTATTTCTTAAAAGAAGATGTCAGCTTAAGTTTGCCAACTTGCATCTGAACCATAAGATTTCTGCAACAATATATTTTGGACGTTTGAGGCCAAAGTGAAAAATGTTTCACCATGATGCTCAGTAAACATGGTGGTAGGTGTTCATTTCAAATGCAAAATTCTCTCCTGGTAGTTTCACAGACATTTATCTACAAGATTAACAGAACTTGGTCTGAAACAAACAACTAACCAACCAAACCAGTGAAATTAATAGAAAAGTAACGGTAATGCAAATCTTACAACTAAAGTATACATTTCTTTGAAATTAATATTCAATTAAATTAAATTTAGTTTTACTTATGTAAAAGCTTCGTAAATTTGTAAGACATGTATACTTTATTTCAGATGAAAAAGTGTGGATTTTAGCAGCACTCTGCTGTTCATTAAAAAAGCTGTTTTCTTTTTTCAACAAGTCCCCCCAAAGTCCCCCCCCCCCTGTGTACTAGTTGGTGCCACTGAGTCTGAGTTTCATCATGGTATATTATTGTGAGAGTGTGGTTTGCTCAAACTCAAGCTTGGAGCATGATGCGACTTTCAGCAGCAGCTCATTTTAGAGGTGCCAAGGGGAGCAAGGGTGATTGGTGATCGTTCAGAGATTCATCTTAATAAAACATGAGCTGTTCTGTAAATAGTGTTAGGGTGATTACTCAAAAGTTACTCAAAAGTAATGCTGTATGTAACTTAATTACTTGCCGGAAAAAGTAATTCGTTTCACTGATCACTTCACTACTTTCTGTTACTCTGTAAAATGGTCTGAAACCCATTGTCTCATAATTAGCAGTTAACAATATAAACCACAGGCTACAGTCCCAGACAACACAAGACACGCATACAATGTTTCTTTTAGTTCTTACATACAAACACAATGCTAAGTTGAAAACCACCTCAAAGAGACCTTAAAGCGATCTCCACAGTGATTTTAATTTAGAAACATAAACAGGCAGAAATGGAGATTTCAAGCCTGACTGCTCATCATCGTCTTTGTTGCCTGCTGAGGATCAGGGTGTGGGTGCTCAGATGGGGTCAGCATACACTCAGCTTTGCGTTATTTGTCTTTACCGTCATGCTCTTGTCCTTTTGTGCAATAACAATAAAGATAATGTCAACACTTTACTTCTGAAATCTGATGTGAAGGAAAAAAAACATGTTTGGTAACTTGGCTGAGGAACAAGCCTTTTAATTTCTTTTGATTATTTGTATATTTTAGTATACTTTTGTTTTGTTTCAGAACTTATGAACAACTGTTTTTTTCCCCAGTCACCACAAATATATCATTTTCTAGAAAAAGATGCAGGAAATTAAATAGAATAAATAATTTAAAATGAATGGTTTGAAAAAGTCCTCCACCACTTCTCACTATCTATAGTAGATATGCATTTAACTATACAAGTAGTAATATTTTACAACTCTTTTACCAGTAAGAAGTGAGGAAAAATTAAGACTTCCATGCAGAGTGAAGACAGGCAACACAAATGGCATATTTTAATCTCATCGAATTTGTTTTGTTAAATTGTTAAATAGTGGAGGAGGAGGATGATTTGGGTGGGTGAGCGGAGGGAAGCATAGTCCCTGATTGCCTTTTAGTAAAAGTCTCCATACGACGCTGGTTTTTAGTATAGATGAGAATCATGACTTTCTTTTTTACAAAGCTGTTTCTGTTTTGTCTTAAAGTATCAGCTAAGGTTAAATTATTGTTTTGTAAAAGAAAAGGAAAGCAGCTCATGTTGGTCACTTATCACAGTTCTCCTCTGGTTCCCCTCACACCTGAAATTCATTTCTCACTGGTGTCTGTTACTTATTGAGTTAACGATGCTAAAGCTGTGACTGCCATATCCATACTGCTTCAAATTTGTAGTGTCTTCAGAGTCAGAACTACAGATAGCTTATAGCTGACATTTACACAGCTCACTGTGCTCCTCGTGCTCTGTTCTTTTTTTTTCTTTTTTTGGCAAAAGAAACAACTTTAAATGTTATTTTACTGCATATTTACTTTTTTATTCTGTGGAAATTAATAATGCCTAATTTCACAACACATTCAGTTTTTGCCAACTTGCAAGTCGCTGTCTTGAAGAGAATCTACAGCAGACTACGACACAGGGGACATCTCTCACCGAGTTGGACTATGGTGGAAAAATGTTGGTCTGAGTCTCCCTTTCTCTCAGATTGGCACAAATGTAAAAATCCTGTTTAAGATCAAGTTTTCAAGGCAACTGATGTCAGCAGGACTATGCTAATAAAGAAAGAAGTAAATAAATGATCCCACTCTGACTTTTACTAAACTTAACAGAGTTGTGAAGCAAGGTCAAGGAGTAGCCATTAAACTTTTTGTTAACCTGTTTTCATGCTTTCTGGCTTCCTCAAGTACAGTAGCATCAAAATATAAATTATATTTTCTTGCAGAACCAAAGAAAAATGTATATTTATAATGTATATAAAAAGGTTTGCATAATAAGCTGAAAATGTGTAGCAGTGGCATAAACCTTTACAGTCAAAGCTGGAGTGGACTGCAATGTCTGAGTCAGTGAGCGTGGAGCACAGATTGGATGTAAAAGATGGTTGTAGTTTCACAAGTGAAAGTGCTTTGAAACAACCTTCTTTCATTAAGCCACTAGGGTGCATCTCCCCATGCTTATACAAAAGCAAAGCAGTTCAACAAATTTATCATCCTCTGCATCTTACAGTTTTTAAATTACAAAACATAGCCTATGGTGCTGTAGACTAGAAAGAAAAGGAATGACAGCTGTGGTAAAACCTACATGTAGGTCATATATATATGTATATGTATGTATGTATGTATGTATGTATGTATGTATGTATGTATGTATGTATATATATATATAAACAAAACATAAAAATATATAACATACTGTGCCCACTGCCCACCATGATTTAAAATCAAAACCAAATAGTTGCATACATTTTTGAGCCACTATGTAATCAAATGCTTACTGTGATAATAATGCATGTCTATTTGGGGAAAACAAAATACAAGCTTCCTATAGCCGTGTAAAAACCGATGCAGCACTGTTCTTGCTGTGCAACAGTTAGAAAAATGAGTGAGAATACTTCCTTGGAAATATAATTATACATTTATGAATTGAAAACAGCCCTCCGGCACAGTACTGGCGAACTTTAAGCTCTGTTGGAACTGTAGCTCTTGGGGAGAAGAAGGAGGGGGGCAACCCCTGCCTTCGGAGATACAAAACACCTGAGGACTCGCTTCAGAACCAGCTGCAAGTCGTCTCTCTTTCCATTGGCTTAAAACAAAGACAATAACGTGATAACTGATTTTTGGTTCTACGCAATTTTTAACCAGCAAAGTTTATTTATATATAACAACAGTACAAAGTGAATCCTTGGCTTGCAAAATAGGTGTGCTTCATATTTACATTAGGTACACAATAATATATTATCATAACAAAATCAAAGCAAATAAAAAACAAGAGAACAACCTTTTTAAATATTTTAAGTTTCTTACAATTTTTCACAACACTTTTATAAAACAAGAACAGACAGCCATTATTATTATAATCATCATCATCATCGCCAGTAATTACTATTTTACAGAACTCCAGTGTCTACAAAGGGTTTGTTTACAATGTGTTTATAATGGAAGGATACTCATTTAATACGTGGTGAGCAATACACTGATCTGGATTTTTCAGTTCCTGTCTGATGCCAAAAAGCAAACACAAGAAATGCTAATTTAATTCTTTGTTTTGTATAAGGAATGGCATACGCCAGTCGAAGCCACGACACCATCTCTTCGGCAGCACACTTCACCAGGAGCCAAAAAGAGCACAAAGCATCTTCAATTAGTAATCAACTTCATCTGAAAAGAGGTTGTGTTCATGAGCATCTCTCCATATCACACAACTGGCAGTCAAATGGGATTCTGCACTGCAGAAAGAGTAAACAAACTTCTTTTCTTCTCAGTTCAAACTGAATTAAAAAGGTTTCTAGAAATGAGCATACAGCATGGAAACAAGCTATTATTTAGTAACAAAAAAAAAATCTCTTTCACAAAAAAAAGGTGCATTCAGCTGTGATTTAAGACATCTGCAAATGGAAGAATTGCCATTAGGCTGACGATGGTGCAGATCGATATGGAATACCAGGCATGACTAAAACATAAATTGTAATGCATGCAAAAAATCACACACAAAGACAAAATAAAAAAACAATCAAAGCCATTCTTCACCAACTTGCGTGCCTGATTTTGTTCATCACTATTCTGTATAGGGCGAGCTCATCTAAGAGTTGGAAGGACTGTAATAAACATACATTTTATTCCTTGGAGAAGGAAAAGGCATTTAGGTCCTGTTAAAATGATAAAAAGCATTACTTACATAAAAGCAATGTGAGGTATGAGGAGGATACAATTCTATTCGCTGAAATTGGGAAGACACCTTAATCAAAAGGAAGAAGATTTCTGCTTTGAGTCTGTACTGTGTGTGTAATTGTGTACCTGTAGATGTTGAGCAGAGGATTAAGTAGCAAGAAGGTACAGAAGTGTATTGCGTTCACAACACACAGAAAAAACTAAATAACTTATGGCAAAACTTTAACATTATCAATAGTTACTAGATCTGGGCATTACAATTTAAACGTTATGGATCTCCCAAGTTCAAGAATATGATCTTATGATCATGAACAGATTTCATTACTAAAAGATCAGTTCTCGTACTTTGTGAAATAAGTTATTGCAAACAACATACAAAGTTTTCGAATCAATGTCATGTTCACTGCAAAGAAAAAGAAACCAAAAAACTTAAGTTTAAGAATCAAACTCGGCTAAGGCAGTTATGTTATAAGTTATCTAATATCTTCTCTTTTGTGTTGGCAAAGCTCTTCTGTAAGAAGCTGCTTTTTCAGATGAATAAACAGATGAAATGGTCTTTCGTAGTTCTGCCCCCACTGGTCGGGTACAGTCATAGCACTCAGTCGTCACCTCAGCCTGCATTTCTCCTTGCCTGTTAGTTTGATGTTTTTTTTTCTTTACATCTCCTGATCACACTGTGAACACAACTGACTCAGATCAAAGAGAAGCTTCAAAGCTGGAGTAGGAAACTAGAGCTAAAGGGGTTTTCACTCTTTCTACCTCTCCATTGCTCCTCATTTCTCAAGACTTCTCTTCAAACAGCTCAGGATGCCGAGTACTGCACGAGGCAACGTCTACCTAAGCAAGGCCACAGCCTCTTCACCTTTCCTTTTACTGCATCTCACTAAGACAGTTCTCAGCCGAGTGCCAGGGCCAGGTAGCAGTACCAAAAAAAAGAAGAAAGAAAAAAAGAGAAGAGAGAGAAAACAAACCTAACGGGCTCTGAAGCACTGAAAGGACGGTGCCCTAGATGAGAAGTAATAGGTATGGGAACACTAAGCAGGTGGGTATCTAAGGCCACGGAGAAAAGAAGCACCTTTCACCCACCTTTATCATGCTCTCAACACACACAATTGCAGTACACTGTACAACTCTTTACTACTACCTTTTTTTCAAGTACTTGATGTAAACAACAAGCAAATATATATTTTGGAAGAAATAAAATAACCTATCCAGAGGATGAAATCTACAGTTTGTTGTCATCCAGCTAAAGTCTGGAGAGTTACATAAGCTTCTAAGCTTGTTAATGTTTGGTTCAAGTCAGGAGATGCATCACATGACACAAAACACACTTTAACTCTGTTTTTCTTCTTATTCTCAGTCCC